>NW_027282818.1:107500-180424 GCF_046629955.1 Centroberyx affinis
ATCTTCAAAAGAACTATTAATAACTTTGTGATGAGGACAAATCTAATCTTGCATAATTATTTATACAGTGGAGGAGTGACCAGACGCCCCTGGGCTAAACTTTTTGTAGGCCACCAAACCCACTTGATTCCATCCCAGAAAAATAGATAAATAAATGTCCACTGTCACATTCACTACCAACAGCGTGAGTGCATGTTTCAAGCATCAAACACATCTTGTCTCAGGAGCTTACTGGACACATCAGAAACTATTTTCACTAAAGGCAAATATACCAATGCAACAGAAACAAAAACATCAAGTGCTAACAAATCAGAGAAATCATATGTTATATCTCAACAACAGTGATTAGAAAAAATGAATAAATCCATCAACTTTCAACTCAACAGCACGAGCAATCATACATCCACTGCAAAATGCAGCCTACTTCCACATGCTCAGTGGGCTCACATGACCCCAATCAACCAACAGCACCGCCAAATCCATCCAAACCCAAACCCATTCTCTATCCACACCACCCTTTGCACAGCACACAGACAACAAACTAATTTGGTGCCTCCTGTGAGTCGGGAACCTTGTATAATTACTGCATTTTTTATTTTATTTAACAATTATGTTTGTTTAATTATATAATTGTCAATGTCAAAATTTTGGTTGCGGGACAACAGTACTACTGGATTTTCCATGGGACAAAAACAATAGTGCAACAAGTATCTTATAAGTGACTTTTACAATGGCCACATCTAGTGTGTGGTTAAAGGACTGTGGGCAGCTCTGCATCGATAAACATTGTGAAAGTTACAAGTGGCTTAATCTTCTAGCATAGCTCTGAGGTCACTGTGGTTATTGGTTTGTTAGTGGATGTACTTCATGTGGTACCAGATGGATGTGGCGTGACAGGAGAACACTCCAGACATGGATTCTCTGGTGATTTTGTCTCGGTGATTCGTGTTTCAAAATCATCACTATTCAAAAATGAGAGAGAGAGAGATGGAGACACCGAGAGAAACAGAGATAGAGTGAGAAGGGGAGGAGAGACGAGAAGGGGAGGAGGAGGGCTATGATTGTAGAGGGAGATCCGCTGAGAGTAAACCCAGACAGGCTGTTTTAGGAAAACTTGTCTACAGCAGGACTGTCTCATGGCTCCGTTTCGCTTCTGCACCCCTCCTCATTCCTTTGCTTTTCATTGCCTCTCATTTGCTGTCTTTCTCTTTTTCTGACCTCTGTCTCTGCTCTCCCTCTCTCCTCATCTCCTTCTCTCTCTCTCTCTCTTTATCTCGCCCTGTCTGTTTGTGTTTTCACTCATTCTTTTTTTCCTTTTCTCCCTTTCTCTGCTGGTTCTCACTCTCAAGCAGAACCTTTCCAGTAAAAAGTGATGAAGTCTAGACAGTCGTAATGAGATCTCTGTGACTCATTTCATCTAAATAGGGCACCTCCTGAGACATCCCTCCGCATCTTTGGGTGTGTATGTGTGGGTGTGTGTGTGTGTGTGTGTGTGGGGTGCCTGCATGTATGTTTGGATGCATACTTGTGTGTGTAATTGCATGCATGTACATTTGCACATGTATGCATGTGAGTTTGTCTGTAAGTGCGGGCATGTGTGTGCCTGGATTTGTGTGTGTGTGTGTGTGTGTGTGTGTGTGTGAGCGTGTGTGTGTGTTAGTTTAACTGGAGAGGCGGTAAGCAGAGAGTCCCTGGGAGAGCAGAGGAGGGTATCCAAGCAGCAAATTAAAACTGCCCTTTTTCACTTCCAACTGTCCATCATGAAGGATGGATTTAGAAAACCTCAACCATTTAAAGAACAGGAGGGAAACAGACACACCCACCTGCATATTGCCCACATATACCTCAACACACACACCCCTTTCCCCCATCCCCCCTTTCCCCCGTCCCACACACACACACAATTTCTCACACATCATTAGGCTGAGAATTATCAATATCCAATCTTAGCCCCATGTAATTAGACCCAATAGATTGTTTATTGAACACAGCACACAATCAGGCTGCAATAACTCAAAAACTGACATCAGCAATACAGTCATTTCTGCTGATCAAAACAGTCTGCTGACGTGAGCCACTGTAGCCTGTGGCAGTTTTCTAAAGGATGGGTAAGCACTGTATGCTTTCTGGCAGATCTCCTAAACAAATTACTGTAAATGCAATGTTGCCTTCGTAGGGGAGAAATTTGCAAGCGAAAGTTTCTAGAAGTACCTCTGCTCCGGTTGTTGGAGGCTGATTTTTCTCCTGTGCAAAAGTGGGGAAGTTTCTGCCAGCAAGCTTTTGAGAGAAACAATAATTTGGGATTTTACTCTCGCTCCACTAAATTCATGTGAGATGGGTTAATTGCAGATAGATCCAACCAGCAATTAACTTGACTGTGTAAATTTTGAGTTGATTCGCATATGTTCCTACAACAGTTTGACTTGAGTTGAAAAGAGTTTTTTGGAAGATTCTTACCCCACCAGATCTCAATATAAAGATATATTTTATCTTGGTGTTTACAATCCTAATAAATGTAAATAAACTTGTCAAAACCTCAGAATGCATGGAAAAGCGTAAACTCTCACATACTAACAGTCCTGTATCAAAAACATGTAAACAAAGCCAGCGGTGGGCTGGCAATCTTTAATCAAGGGCCACCGTACTTCAGCACAGTATCTAATTTAATCACAGATGGGACTTTCAAAGGAAAACTCCACCACATAAGCAATATGACAGGATCATTGCTATTCCACAGGGAAGAGTGGTAGAAGAACTAATTATATCCTCAGATATTCAATTAGGTTACTCATTATTCTGGAGTTTTGTCTTTGATAAGGAAGAACTACAAGCATACCTAAACAATAAAGGTCCTCACCACAGGCTATTCACTTTACATAACAGCATGTTGAGACTGAACAGCAGTTTAAATGGCCCACTGAGCAGGGCAGTGGGGCATTTAAACTGCCCTCCCGTTAACCCTTGTAGTTCAGAAAGATAATCCTGATGGGATGGGCTGCATTATAATGGTATCATCCATCCATTAAACCCAAATACACTAAGAATCTGGGATTTAACAAGAGTATGTATTAAGCCATATGAGATCTAGATTTACTAAATGTACTTAATGTTGTGTGTGCCTTTAATAAAAATGGACATGTAGTTTCTGTCCCTTGTTCAATAGTGCTGTATTGACTTTTTGTTCTGTATTCAGTAGCTGTATTTCTGCACCCAGACAAGAACATATTTAATATTTGTTCCTTCCACATTGCAGGGTCTTGTATGTACCATCATTCTGTGTCAGTAAAGCTTGCCTTAGATATGAGAAGACGGCGGCATTATCTGTCCAGTGAATACTAAGTCCTCTCCACCCATCACCATGTCTTAGCTTCAGGCAGTACAAATTAATCTTGCAGCGTTCATCATAATGATAGTGAAAATAAATTACCCTCCCACCAAAAAGTCACCAGAAATTCAAATTTGACAGCAATGATTTAAAAAATCCCTCAGTAACAAAGTTCCCTCTCAGCTGTTTTCCTCAGTACCGGACAGTTTGATGACCTAAACACCAGAAAGCTCTTAGGACTCACCAACACCAGTGTGTCGTGTAACTAATAGAGAATGGTCCATTACATCGTTAATGAGGAATAGCACACGATTAATTAATAGCACAATATGAATTCATGCATAGCCCAATATCTAATTTAAAACAAATCTGCCTTGAGTATAACATTCTTGTAGAAATACTTCGGCTCACCACGCAATTTTTATGGATTCATACCCATCAACCTACATATATTAGTATCCCCTAAAACTTTCCTTTTTATTGTGCATCCTCACTCTGGTTGCCACCACTTACCCGCTGTTAAATAGGTGTTGCTGAAGTGGAAAGACTTTGCTGTCAAAGTGTTCTTGCTTTTCATTCAGTGTATTACCTCCCTTATAATGAGGCACGCTGTTTAAAGAGGCAACTAGACAGAGAGTGAGCCAAATGCAGTCTCCCATGTGTATTATGCTTCACTCTTAAGTTTACCCTTGTTCCCAAACTGGCAACCTTGGCAAAATTTCGCTGCTCTTTTCCTTCGCGCCTCTCCAAAGCATTTAGAATTGATGATCGTCTCATTACCAGCCATTGTTCTGCCAGGGACTGCTCCATAGCAGTGGTTTGATTTCACAAAATTTTGTCTCTGAAATCAGGTTTTGCACTTTTCGGCGGCAGTATGCCGTTAAATAGCATCCCCTCCCTACTTTACGCTTTAGCGAAATGATAGGCTACTTCTCTCCTCCCCCTCTCCCTCTATCCCCTCGCTCTCATCATTCTGTACCACTGGTAGCGGCTCAATTATGTACTGACCACAATAGGCCATGAATACCAATTTGAGGGGCAAGCGGGGAGATAGGGGATATGGGGGGGGGGGGGGGGGGAATAGGAATTCCTACTAGCCGGTGAAATCGAGAGCGACAGAAGCTTGGCCTGGTTTCCCCTCTCCGGTGCCGCTGTAATTCACCTTGCGTCACCTCTATCTCATCCTACACTACGCTGCACTTCAATCTGCCACTACGCCTCTCTCTCTCACCCCCCACCCCCTCTCTTTCTCTATGTCTCTCTCTCTTTCGGTCTCATCTTCCATCTCCCGCTCGTCCCTCTCTCTCTACCTCCCCCCATCACCCCAAATCTCTTATTTGTAATTCATATGTAAATTATGTTTAAAATAATTACCTGACCTGGTGCCATCAGGTGGGATGAGGGTGCAATCTGTGCAGGCAGATTCTGGAACGCTACAGTAAGTGTGTGTGTGTGTGTGTGTGTGTGTGCGTGTGTGTGTGTCTGTTCTCATCGAAATTCCTCGCAAGGCCAGGGTTTGTGTTGTGTGTTTTGTGTGTTTTTTGTATACGCCCTCTCACGAGACTAGCATTTCTACTCACTCTCTCTCTCTCACAAACAAACAAACACACACACACACACACACACACACAAACACAAACACACACACATACATCCAATCTAGTCGCTCCACTTTCCACCCTTCCTCCCCCATCAGCCTTCTCTCTCTATCATTTTCTCTCTCTCTACCTCTCTCTATCCCTCTATCTGTGGGAGGGATGAGGTGACCATCTGTTGTTCAGAGAGAACTAGAAAGGGACTGAGGGGGAGAAAGAGAGCTAGAGAGAGGGGGAGAGAGAGAGAGAGAGCAGTGCTGTGATATTGTAATTGCAGTCAAACTAGAGCGGGATTGAGGGGAAGAGAGAGAGAGAGAGAGAGAGGGAGAGGGAGAGCGAGGCATGTGCTCTGATAGTGTCACTGCAGTCACAGGTAGAGAGGGATTAACAGGGAGAGAAAGAAAGACTGAGAAAGAAAGACAGCGGGAGGGAGCGGTGGTATGATATCGTCATTGCAGTGAGGCAGGCGGTGGCAGGCCCTTAGTCTTTGATTTATGTCTCTCTCACTGCGTGTTTGTGTGAGGGTGTGTGTGTGTGTGCGAGAGTGTGTATGTGTGTGTGTCTGATTTATCATTCGTTAATGCTGAGGAATTAAACCTTGTATCCCACTGAGCCGCGCACATCAATTACCAACCCAACAAACGGCCGGGCCTCGCCTCAGTTCACCTTTAATGAGGAGAGGTGGCAACTGGCGCACACGCACGCGCACACACACACACACACACACACACACACACACACACACACACACACACACCCACACACAGACTCATGCACACACATAGACATACACACACAATAGCACACACACATACATGTACATAAAAACGTACATACAGGTGCGAGCACATGTGTTGCACATATGTGTTCTGTATAATTATCTTGGATATCATGTGTGTGACCATTAAACTCCATTTGAACTCCAGCCTATGCATGCTGGCTGTGTGCGTATGTGGCTGTATATATATATACTGTATGTGTTTTTTACATGCAAGAGGGGCGTGTATGTGTGTATGTGAACTCCGGCTGAACCCCATAGAAACCTGCATAGATACAGTGTCTCCCACGCAAAGTAAACAAGATTGAATTAGCCAATATCCGATATCATCCAATAAGACTTTACTGAATTTGAATAGGGCGGGTTGAGGGTTAATCTGAGAGCCAATTAAACAAATATAACAAGGTAATCTAATGAACCATGATTACCATAACGCTATTATCTCATTTGCATCAATAATCACTCCGCAGGTTTCAGAGAGTTTCCTGACCATATGCAAAGCAGGATTCACATCACAAATCATGATAGACATAATTTGTGCTTTGAGTCCTTGTGAATTAGATTTGACTTCAGGAGTAATTTGTTTGAGGATGGAGTAAACTGTGAAATGACTGTAAAGAGAGGTATTTGAAATGCGTGAAAGAAAGGTGAATAGAAAATGGAAACGAGAGATTGGAGGAGATGCATTTACTGCCATTGAAAGAGACCAGTGTTCAAAGGCTGGTCTCCACTATGGAAACTCAAATGTTTACCTATCTAGGTAAAGGAAAATATTTCGAGCCAAGCCGGAAACCTTGGCCCTGTGCCTTAGGGAAGGAGTAGCACTCAGTTACAGTGGCTGCCTCTGTAAAAGAAAAGTCACCTTTACCCTGCATCCAGCTTGCATTAGTACTGTGTGTGTGTGTGTGTGTGTGTGTGCGTGTGTGTATGTGTGTGTGGGGTGGAGTGGAGTGGGAGGGGGTGCGGGGGTCTATAAAAAGGCATTCACTTCCCTTGATTTTTTTCTTGCTACAAAGTTTTTCAAAATACATTTGTTTTGGATTTTTGTTCTGAAATGCAAAGTAGTCTCATCTCAGTAGTCAAAGTTTTGCCAGTGAGACATGCAAGTTAAGGAGGTGAATGAATACTTCTGCAAATGAGATTTTTCTGTTGTTTGGATTTTATACTTTTGCATAAATTTCTCAAATTTCCATTCCTCTTTGACAGGAAAGAGTGTGTTTGCATACATTTCAGTCCAAAAATCCCAAATGTTGTTGTTGTTCATTATTTTTAGTATTATTGTCATTATTATTCAGCCATTGCTTGCTTTAGAACAGCTTCTGGAATGCCCCTGTCGATCCAGAATGACCAGAGATTACCATGGTTACATGGCCCTTTTTATCTGTTCTAATTAATTAATGATCATTAAAGTCCTTCTTTGATGTAGGAGTGATAGAACAACCCTGCCTCTCTTTCCTCCTACCCTTGCCTTTCCATCTGTACTTTCAAGAATTTATTTTAAATTTTGTGTGTGTGTGTGTGTGTGTGTGTGCGTGTTAGGCCAGATGTATCCTAGATAACCGGACAGGGCATTAGGACAGTGGGGATATAGGCCACTAAGCCGGGGAAACATCACATCATCAGAGAGAGAGAGAGAGAGAGGAAAGAAGGAGAAAGGGCGACAGGGAAGAAGAGATGGATGGATAAATGGGAGTGAAGGAGGAGGGTGAGAAGAGGGAAAGAGAGAGAGAAAGCAGAGAGGTAGCGAAGGAAGAATGTAGGGTATTAAGGGCAGAGTGAGGGTAGGATGGGATGAAAGAGGGAGAGGTATGCAAGGATGGAAGGAGGAAGGGAAAGAGGGATGGGAGGGTAAAAAAGGAGGGAGGGAGGGTGAGTGGGAGGAGACGGATGGGTGGAAAGAGGGAGGGTTGGATGGAGGGAGGGGAAGGAGAGAGTGGAGAGGGAGGGGCAGGAAGGCGGGAAACAGCTTAGATATAGACAGAAGATAGTGAGGGAGGAAAATATGGAGAGAGATGAATGGAGAGAGATTTTCCTGGGTGAGAAAGCCTGGCTGCTAAACATATTACAGAAACACACACACTCTCTCTCTCTCTCACACACACACACACACACATGCACACACACACACACTACAGATGCACAGTGTCTGGCTCTAATGCTTTCCCTTCCTTTCTCCTTCCCTCTGCCTTTCTCTCCCTCTCTCTCTCTCAATCTTTTCCCATACGGCCCTCTCCACCTTCTCTATTTACATGTATTACTGCTCAGACTAAGAAGTACACAAGTAAACAGTCTGCCTGCGCAAGTGTCAAGAGCTCACTTGGACTTTTGCTCATTTTTGTTCCTCACAAATGAGCATAGCACATTCACACACACACATTCACACTTTTGATTCCAAAAACACTCGCTCACAAAGGCTGAAACAAACAATCGCAGCACTCTAACACAATCACACTTCCGCACTGTTGATGAGAGACAGGGAAAGATATTGTGGATGAGAGTAGTGAAGAAACTAAGGAAGATAGAAAAAAAAAGCCTAGAGAGAAAAATATAAAAAGGATTTGAGGGCTGAATTTATGGCCAAATGAGCCACAGTCACGACAGCCCATAAAATTTGATTGAAATGATGTAAAAGTGGGATTTATAATGATACGAACAGGAGAAACAATAAATCAGAACTTTTGCCTGTTCAATTGTGGTGTAAATGAGATCTGAAATTGCCAGAGCTGGGATGAAACACCAGGGTATAATAATGCAATATCAGTTCTATTCTATTCTATTCTATTCTATCCTATTCTACTCTATTCTCTTTGTATATGATGGCAGTGAATGTGGTAGTTCTGCTGTGTGTGTGTGTCTGTCTATCTGTCTCTAGCAGACCAGCTGGCTTCTTCTGGGACGTCTAGTGCAACTCTGTGTGTATTTCAGAGGGGAAAAGCAAATTCTACTCCCACTCCAGAACTGGCAGGCAGTCAAGTCCAACTTTTTATTCCCCATTTCCTTCAGCACATCCCAAATTTTGTCCTTGTATTCATCAATTGCCTTCCAACCCAAATGGGTGCAAAAGTAATGAAACTGTGTACCAACACACAAACAACATCCTCTTTTTTTTTTTTTTAGCTTTATTTATCTTTTATTTATATTTTTTATGTAAAGTTGACTGAGCATGCATACTCTTTTTAATCATACTCTTTTTTCCAGTCTTCTACTGTTGCAGCCACTGAGCAGCTCCACTATAATAGGTTGGATGCCTTGCTCAAGGGCACCTCGGCAGTAGTTATTGAGGGAGGGGAAAGCATTTCTCATTCACTGTCCTGTATTTTCCCAGCCGGTCCAGAGATTCAAACAAGTCACAAGCCTGCTTCTCAAACCTCTAGGCTACCTCTGTCACATGTACTGTGACTGGTTGCAGAAATACAAGAATATTCTGGATTCTTATTCTTTTTTTTCTTTTTTTTTCATATTATCCCCGCTTGACAACAGGTTTAGCCCAGCTTTTCTCCTGTGCTGGCACAGCACTTAAATGAAGTGAAACCAAGTGTGGAGAACAGTCCTGCTACGTGAGAACAAGGCAACCTGGAGCTGGTTGTTTCCCAGGAAGAGTGACCCTAGCTTGGGTTCCACTCCAGGGCCAAGCAGGCTTAACATGGGTTAACTCACGATTTAGATTACCTAAATTATTTATTGCATATGAATTGATTATGTCACCCAATTAGACAACTTGGATCCCTTAATGTATTTTTTCTCTTTTTACCTTTCTTTATCCCTCAGAAATTATAAATGGGCTGTTGATTCACATAAATAAAAAAGGCCATGATCACACAAGAGGCATTTTGTCAGTTATTTTTATTGATTTGGTTGTGGGAGCTGCACGTCTCCTCCAAGCTATGCACTTTGCATTCTGGACACGGTGCATTTTGGGGCGCTTCCCTGGGTGTGTGTACATGTTGGACAGAGCAAAAATCAAGGAAGGGAAGTATACGTTTCCCAGTGAGTAACGATAACTACCTTGTCCATTTCAGAATGAGCTCCATATCATTTTCTTCAAGCCTAAATTGTTCCTGTCCATTTTTATTTTCAATAATGTTATCTACTTTGTTACTCAGGTTAGCTAGCTCATTAGATGCTGATACATACGTCACAGTATATGTGCTATACTGTGATGTGGGTGCCTAAGGCATGTTAAGGCATGAACCACGTAGCCAGCCACAATGCTACCGGTTCAAGTCCAACGTTCGACTTTTGTTACAGTATCCCATTTCTCTCACCCATCTTTCCTGGCTCTTTACACTGTCTATCTAATAAAGCCGAGATATCATAAACACAAACAAGCCATGAGCCATTAATAAAGAGTTGGCCCTGCTATGGTGTGGAAGTGGTTTGCGCTCTTGGCATGGCATGGTGCCAGGGTGAGGCTGGGCAGACTAATGGAGCAGGCTGGCCAGACCCTCAGGGTAACACTGTCATATGCCACTGTGGACTAAAGCTGACAGCCTATGAGCCCACACAGGCCCCCGCACACACACACACACACAATTATACACTGACAGATAATGCATTCCCACACAAAAACACTTCAGATGGCCAGCTCTGATGTATTTTGCTGCCTTTTTCAGTAATCATAACACACACTACACAATACTGAACTTAGTATACACACACACGACACATGCATGCACGCACGCATGCACGCACGCACACACACACACACACACACACACACACACACACACACACACATACATTACACACAGCTCTCCCAATATACGCGATCTGTGCCCTGCTCCTCTAAATACCAACACAAAACAAAAATACACATAAAAACACACTCAGGCATGTGTGCACATACATACACACACATATGCATCGACACACAAGCCAATTATTGAGCTCCTAAAGCTACTTACAGCACGCTGGAGTGAAGAAATTCAAACCGTCAGCAAGAAGCTGTCATGTCAAATTCTATTGAAATTCCAGACACAGAGTGGAGTTTGACACCTAACACTACACACACACAGATCTGCTGTAAGGCAGATGGGAGGCATGCACACAAACATGGCTAACACTACACACACACACACACACACACACACACACACACACACACACACACACACACACACAGTACGGTCACATGCATACACTCACAGATGCACACAATATACACACCAACAACCCTCCTACGCACACTATATAGAGAGTTGGTGGCTTGAGGTGAGAGGGGAAAAAAACGTTAGAGGTCATCTTGACGAAGTCAAAATTAAACCTCTTTGAATATTCTCTAGGCCAGCTTTTCCAGCTCAGCCACAGGGCAGATAACCACTGGCGCACACAAAAGCCACGCATAGCCATTTATAGACTAAGGCACCAATTAGAGTTTTGACAAAACTTGACTAGGTTAAAAAGTTCACAGCTAATGCATCCTTAGTGACCTAACTACACCTTACGAGTGCACACAGGTAGTATGTGCGCACGCGAGTGTGTGGGTGGGCATTAGCATAGCTGTGTTTTGTGCATGTTTTGTGCATGAATGTAAGTCCGTCTGTGAGTATGTCTGCATGTGTGTTTGCGCGTTTTCGTTTGTGCTTTGCAGAGAGGTTTGCCTGAGGCTGTAGACCAAGATAGAGCTGGTTGGTTCCTGTGGGGCCTCCCACTCTCCCTCTCCTGGACACATGTACATGGCAGGGTTAGCTTCACTTTGACATTCATACCACAAGGTTACACTGCCTGTCAGTCAAATTGGTACACTGTGTACACAGACACGCTATTGAAGGAAGCACACAGCAAAACAAGCAAATGAATGCTGCAATATTACTGGTCTCCAACTGACATGAGTGTCAGTGAGGAACTGGCAATAAATACAGGCCATGCCAGTATTTGCAGGATACAGTTAACTACCTGGAGTTGCTCGCTGTCTCTCCACATAACATAATCCATTTAATTAAACCCTTTTATCCAAGATGCTTTGGTTACAGTAGCATGAGTCCAGCTCCTGTGGAGCTTGGACCCCTAATTAGCAATACAATGTACATCTCCCCTCTTTTTGTTTTAACTGCTGACATTTCCATGTTTATACTGCATGGTATACTAAAAACACTTACAAAAAAACTAACTAGGTTGTACAGAGCATTTGAGAATGCTATATATGTATATATGAGAATGTTATATATTTTGAAAAAACTTTGAAATGTAATACATTTCAAGATTTTAAACATTTCATTCATCTGAACAACATCCATCCTTGATTATTTGGTGTTTATTATGGAATATTGTGTTTATTATGGAATATAACTTAGCCAAAAGATCACCGAGATGCAATGGACACCTTATTTTAGGAATAAAGTGAAGAAAAGCTTTTTTCTTCTTCTTTCAGAAAAACCCTCTTTTTCAATTTAAACGTATCCACCTCTACTTGCTGACAATTTAGATGTCAATATGGGAAACAGGTTTGGTGCTTAAAGGCCATTTCAAATCCATCTAAAAGTGTTTACTGAAATTTTGGAGTTCAATATTTGCCCCATCTTTCTGTCGAAATCGAATCTAATTTGTGACATTTATGAAAAGGTCTTTCATTATTACACATTGATCACAACCATATTTTATATGCCCGTGTGTGTTTGTGTAAGTAGGCTGTACGTGCGTGAATGAGTGAATAAGTGGGCGAGTGAGGCCGAGGATGCGTGTGTACGTAGCCTCTTAAGTGCATATCCAACAAAACATTATCGGTCTTGATCCGTCCATTGAAATGTCACCTATATCCCTGCTACTGAAGTACACCACTGTTTTTGATTAAGTTTCCTCAGTTTTCCAACTACTCCTCCACTCTAATGGTGCTATGCAGAGAGCTACCTGGAAAGCATATAAATACTATCAGGAAAAAAATAATGATATTGGATTTAAAAATAGAGCACAAAGCCTAGAGAAAATAGAGCATAGCTCCACTATGATTCCAGGAAGCGGCTTTATCATTAATTTTTCTAATATAGAGGTTTCATAAAGGTTGGCTCCACAGTGTCAGCTCTCTACCAGTAGAGAATTGAACCCCTAACTCTGGCAGTGTACCATGCTCTCTACCCATTGAGCTATACGGGCCCACATTTGTAAATATTATTTACCTTGAAGTGTGAAACCGTCAGAACATGCTTGTCAGTGGAAAAGACCGTGGAGTGAAATACTAATAACATCAGTAATTGGACGAAAACCAATTAAATTAAAAGTCATGTTCTATTTGATCTGCACTAATGGTTTACCAAGCTGCAATCTCTCTGAAATCCACACACTCAGATACACGCTTACACACACACAAGCACTCACACACAAACATGACAGAGGTATAGACATACACACACACAAACACACTGATACATACACATGCTTGAATACACCCAGCGTCACTCAGACACACTATCTCCCTCACCTTGAGAATAACTGATTGTTTCAGAGCCTGTCATGCCTGTAGCAATGCATGAGTACATTGCTAGACATCATTATCGTTCACAGATCACAAGATAAGGCCCACCATGTAAAAGTTCCATAACTATGAATCAATCTAAGCTAGATGAGAACCGTATTGATTGATGTTGCCTGCTTGTCAGATGGTTGGAGATAGGGGCAGTGTGAGGGAATGCATGTCAAACCTGAAGGAGGAAATACGCTAAAGAGAAAAGGCGACAGAGGAGTGAAAAACAGGTTCGTGAATGGGTAAAAAACACAAGCATGAAGAAAAACTAGCAAATGTAAAACCAAAGAGATGAGGAGTAAAAGTAATGCGCTTTAACACGGCTCTGCAAATGAATGTGAATGGAAAGAGAGAGAGGGAGGGAGTGAATTGGTAAAGCAGGAGAGAACAAGAAAATAGAGGTACAGCGAGGAAAATAGGAGCCTAAAACACAGAGAGGAGTGCTGGGGTTTGGCACACAAATCTACATCTGAAACACACACACACACACACACACACACACACACACACCACAATCCCAGAGATGTTGTAATTGAGGGTTGTTTTCTATCACTGTTCCTCCACAACTCTGTTTGGGCCTGAATTTTGATCACTTCTGTAGCCTGTTGGCACAAATGGATTGTCCTGCACTGATCCAAATTGGCATAGGTGCTTCACTTTTACAATTTTAGCTTTTCTGGTTTTTATGAACTGTTGTTTTGCTGTTCCTTGGCACAAAACGAATGGGTCCAGACTAATCCAAGCTGGCATGACTACAGTACTTCCGAAATTGTTAATATAACCTACTTTCTCTAGTTTTTACCAGACCTGGGAGAATTTTGTATTTGCAAATCATTTTTTAGTGTTTAATCCACTGGGAATACCAGCAACACAACAACACAATGAGTGCCTGCCAGAAGGTGTAGAGAAATCACAGGAAAGTGTTTGGAGATCAATTTAGAATACTTTTCTGTGATTGACAATTTACCTGACACTATCTAAATTGTCCTAGCACTCAAAACAGATTAAAACAAATGCTAATAATTGTTCACAAATATTATTTGACCCAGGTGTGTTCAACACATCAACATACACCCACCAGCTGTGGTACTTCCGGCAGAACTGTGCTGACAGTTCAGTTTCACTGTGGAAATATAAGGATAATGATTTTATTTTGTATAATAAATATGCTATAAATCATATGATTGTGTAACCCAGGTTATTTGAGCATCATAATGTGAGAATGGCTGCCCATATGGAAAGCTGATGTATGTCAGCATATACTGTATGTGCATGGCAAACATATATTGATCTGTGAATATATGGTACATTTATTCAAGCTAATAGCTAGTTATCTAAAACATGAAATGAATTTTCTTGGCCAACTCAGAGCTGCTAACTGAGAGTTTCCTCTTAATTAAGACTAGTTCTTCTTGAAACCTTCCTCTTCACAGCAGCTTATCCAAAATAATGCTCTTATTTAGTGTAACAACTGAAGGGATTCAATCATAATTTTGCCCACATTTTGTTCTTCACTTGGAGATACTTGGAGAAAAAAAATCTGATTAGATAAGAGGACGCTATTTTTGACACAAGCATGAGCTCAACACAGAGCAGGCTCTCTGACGGTAGAAAGAAGAGAGAATGATAATAGATTGATGAGAACAAATTATGCAAAATATTGCATTTATGAAAGTACTGGTTTTTCTTTACTCTGAGCAGCGAAGGCCCTGCTGGCTGACGGTTCACCAGTGAACTTTGGCTAAAATGAGGGCATATTCTCTGTGGTAAACATAAAATATTCCAAGTTGAAGAAAAAGAGCACAGTGTTAAAGTTCAAAGAGGTTTTTTCTCTAAACAACACAGCCACATTAACAAAACCACTAACACCCAATAGCCTTTGGTCTAGTGATAAAAGCTGCCAAAATCACCTTTGGCCTGCCTGATAAAAGCTGCCAATCCCCAGAGGTCTGTGGCGTGATTGAAGTTTAAGGATGAGAGAAGAGGCAAAAGAGGAGGGAAGTGATAGAAAGAGAAAGAAAGATTGATTACTGAAGGCAGTAAGACCTTTTTATGATGAAACAACAAACTATTATGAAACATTGAGGATTTATTTTAATCTACACTGTGTGCTCTTTGCAAAAGTAGTGGAAGCCTGTCTAATTGTCTCAGTGGAATAACATAAATTACCGCTTCTACTCATCCAACTCCACCACACTAACTACTGTAGGACTGGTGGCATATGAATAGCCTGTAACTCAAATTTGTGTTTTGTTTTTATTTGATTTGAAAGTTGACATGGTCTTTTACGAGCTAAATAGCTTTCATGATGCAATCAACCATGAATTCCCATAAAAGTCATACTATATACATGTTATGTGCTTGTGTCTCATTAGAATTCAAAATTGGAAATAAAAAATGGCTTTTTGGACAGAACAATACTTTCAAATAGGTGAAAAAAAGTCCTTGTAAATGCTTGTGATGGAAAAGCCTCTCTAATCTCCATTAGGGCTTATTGGATGCCAACACTGTAGTGCACACAAACACACTCCACAGGTACTATGTGTATCTAGGCTGTCACGTAGATCCCCCACCCCACCACTACACATACACACGCACACACACTTCCTCCCTCCCTCGCTGCTACATTAATCAGCACAATGGTGTAAATACTGTTCCTAGGGACAGGCTGGTTTATCTGTCCTAAACCACACAGCACAAGCCAGACACCGGGTGTGTTATGTGTTTCTGTGCAATTGTTTGTGTCTGCTTACGCATGTGTGTGTCTGCGTGTGCATTCTTGTTTCTGCCAAAGTTTGTGTCTTGCCAAAAATTCAATTAACTCTGGAATCAAGGAACATTTGGACAAGGGTAAGGGAGAAGTGTAACAGCGTGTGTCTGCCCTTACCAGCCAAATCAAATCCACCAGCAGTTTGAATATGTGAGCAGCATTAGTCTCTCTGCTCTCTGTCTCCCTCTCTGTCTCTCTCTCTCTCTCAAGAGATTTTTAATTCCTTTTTTGCCAGGATTTTTTTCTCATTCCATTACTTAATGTCTGCCTTGTTGCCAGAGTTCTGATGCATGCTTGTTTGCTTTGTGGTTAATTCATTTTCCACAGTCTTTTGCCCTTATAAAGTCTTGCATTTAGCAAGTCAGCCTAATGAGAAGGGAGTTTGGGAGTTTTAATCATGCATTGTATTGTAATTTTAATTGGCTAAATAGTTAAATCACAGTCATAGTCTTTCCTGCATAATATAATCTTTTTCTAATAGAAAAAAAATGTAAAATTGGAAAAGAAAAAAAATATGTGGCAGGTGTGCTTTGCTGTATGTAATTAAAATAGTCACAAATACAGAAAAGTGGAGGTTGGCTGTGTCTCTCATAGAGGGAAAAAAACAAATTTCAACAAAGTTAATTTTAGCAAAGTTTGTTTACATTGCTGTGGCTTCCAGGAAAGCACAGAGAGACAAAGAAAGTGTTTTCCTGACAGCAAGGAAACTTTCTAAAACTGACACACACAACCCCCACGCCCACACACACACACACACACACACACACAAAAGAATCATAGAGGACCAAAGGCAAAGGCACTCTCTGGATTCAAAGAGGAGACTTCAATGGCCCCTTTACGCTGAGCATCTCTCCCTCTCTCTTTCTCTTTAAATTAGCTCTCCGTTGTCCCCTCGTAAGAATAGGTCTCACCTGTTTTTCTCTCCGTCGACCATCCAACACCTACTCCACTTCTCCTTGGCCTTTCATCAGCACCCCCCCCCCCCCCCCACACACACACACACACACACACATCTCTCCTGTTCTCCCTCTCCCACTCCCCCCCTCGCTCTCTATCTCTCTCTCCTCTCTTCCTCCTCTCTCTCTTTAAATTGCTCTTCCATTGTGGCCTGTAAAGTAAGCCTTCCCTGTCCCTGGCCCATTCTTCACCCACCCTCTCCCACCAGACTTGCACTATGGCGATCCTTTCCCTGCTGACTTCACTGTCAGAGCTTAAATTGGGCTGCTGATGATAGCTTTTCAGTAAATTTCGCTCCACTCCTTGAGTGGCCATGCCAGGGCCACGATGAAAAGAGAGGACCATAGTGGAAATATGTGGACTTTCCAGTTTTAACGAATGTTCCGTTGCTCTAATCACTAATATGTATGCATATGCATTATTTTAGCTTTCAAATAAACTACTCCTACTGCTACTACTACTACAGTACTGTTACTACTAGTAACTACTGCTGCTGCTACTATTAAAAGGTGCAAGAAGTAAGATTTTCACTGCCCTGTAGGACGAAATGACCATAATATATCTCCAGGGTTTGACAGAGTTGTTGATCAATACCAATGACTCAACGATTACTTCACCAGGCGCTGAGATTTCTGGATTTCAAAACTCACTTACTCTTTTTTGGAACAAAACTTGCCCAATTTCCAACCCCCCATGGTTGCTGATGGAGGTCGATAAAAAGTCATAGAATGTTTAATGCCCCTTAAACTACTACTACTACTGTAACTACTACTACTATTACTACTATTAATATTACTACTACTACTACTACTACTACTATTAATATTACTACTACTACTACTACTACTACTACTATTACTACTACTCCTACAGGGAGCCCACCATCAAATGCTTCTTGGCCAAGAAATGATTGTATATAAAGTATCCTGGGCTGCTTTAGACTGTCTTTTCGTCTGCCCTCGCTCGATCTAATAGAACATGACTGACAGCAGACTGCCAACAGCAAAACATTTTCTGTAATTTGAGTGCAGTGTTACCTCTCAGTGGCTTCTCATCACTCTTCATCACACTGTAATAGAGACTCAGGGCATTATAGCACGGAGAGACAAGATCGGTGTCAAAGTGCTAAGCAGCGTGGTGTTTTGGTGCAACTAGAGGCAAAACTCTCTATTATCCAATCAAAGCGATGTGACAAGTCGTTCCAACCTTTACATTTAGAAACAGAAATGTGAAATGGAAAAGAGGAAACCTTTGATGTTCCTGAACAGCTGGTGGTTTTGTCATATTTAAGGCCCAAGTGTGTTCGTTCGTCTCTCTCTCCTCTGTTCTCTTCTTTCCTCTCCTCTTTCTTCTTCTTTCTCATCTCCACCCTGCGGCCTCAGTGCTTAACAAAGCTGGCAAAACATATTCAAACAGTCACAAGTGAAAACATCAATTTCAAAACAGCCATAGCTAATAGCTACTGAGGCTCAATCAATTGGCTGCTGCAATTCAAGCTACAAAGAGTAAAGACTGTTGATCTCCTTCTGTGTATCGATTGCCAGCCTCTGCTGTTGAGTATATGATGGTGGGTGGCAAAAGTATAAATTTTTTCAGACACTACTATGGGAAAAACACTGTCTTTCTAATCAGAGATAGCATGTTTCACCACCTGACTCTCAAAAACAACAAAGGCATGGCGCTCTGATGGAACTTGAATACACAGCCATCAGGGTCCTGCATGTGGCAGTAAATTACTGCTGCAGTGTTGCTCAGCCTCTAAAGGGAAACTGAATGTTTGTTCTCTCTTCAACCACCTGAAGGTGAAAGGAATGATGGCAATCAGTCAACTGAGACACACAAGTTTTGTGTTACAAGATGGCTATGTATAATATCTCCACCTCACAGCATTTAAGAAATAAGGCTGTGGCAGATGCTGTAGTACTACTTGGGGTTGTGGAGTACCTCTTCATTGGTACATGATGAGAGACTTTAATGATGACTAACGCTGTAGTTTTCTTGAGCTTAATTCAAATATGAGTTTGACAACACAGACCTGTGTGTGAACCAACTGTATGCTGTACCTGAAGGCTACAGGACAAAGCTGTGTAGAGATAGACTTAAATTAACATTTGTAATGATATCAACTTCGAATGCTAGATGGGAGTTTGTTTTTACAATTTGATTTGTTACAATAATTGTTTCAGCAATGTTTGGTCAATCAAGCCATGTCCATGAAATGAAAAAGAGAGGAAGAGAAAAACAAGACATTCACCATTTGAATAACAATTACTACTTACTCTAAAAAAATATTGCTTGCATAATATAATGCAGAATGCAAAACATGAGCAAAGTTATTAGCTAACACATATCTATCTATCTATCTATCTATCTATCTATCTATCTATCTATCTATCTATCACAAAAATGAGCTCAAAATGATTTGGAATTGAAGTAATTCCATTTTTGTGCCCTAAATCCATCTATAGATTATCTCTCTAACTGCTACATTATTATTCAAAACATGAGAGGATATCACACAAACACACAAGTGTGTGCATATACAGTACAAGCCTACTCATATTCGTGCACTGTCATCAAGCCAATGTCAAACATTTGCTCAAATTAGTATTTAACTCAGCAGCTGCTCTTTCAGAGGCTGACATTTAGCAGACTGAGTACACACACACACACAAACACCCACACACACACACACGGAAGCAGAGACAGGCGTAGACATGAGTGAACACACGCAATCACGGCTGCACACTCATACCCACACAAGCACACACACACACACACACACACACACACACACACGCTGCATGACAGTATACAACAGCGCATGGCTGCAGGAGCGAATAAACAAGAAGAATAAAAGAGAGCTGACGAAAGACAGGAGAGAAGGGGGAACAGAGGAGGAGGTGAGGAAGTAGGAGGCCCAGGGGAATATGAGACTAAAACTGCAGACAACAGAGACAAACATGTTGAAATATAACAAAAGGAGGAATTGTAAAGGTTAGAGAAGGACAGTACAACAAAGAAGCGATCCAGCTGCTTTTTCAGCTGCTGCTCATGTAGGAAACAGCAGATTATTTTTGGACACGATGAAGGATCCGTGTTCTGGTTGCCATACCAAGTAGCAGAGTGCAACAGGAGTATACTGTATATCACGCTCTGACTGACAACATAAGACTCTTGAAGTGACAATGGCATTGTACGTCAATCCAGCAAGAAAGAAAATGCTTGTTCTCTCTCTTTCTCTCTTTTTTTGGCTCCATCTCTCTCTCTAACTTTCTCTCTTTGTCTCTCTCCCGGTCTCTTGGTCTTCTCCCTCTCTGTCCTCTGCTTCTTCCTTCTCTCTCTCTCTCTCTCTTCACTCTCCCCCCCTTTGCTCTATCTCACACACACACACACACACACACACACACACACACACACACACACAATGAATGCATTATCTGCCAATTTCCCAATATACAGTGCGCCACATAAAAGCTGAGTCAGCAGGGCTCTCCATTTGAATGGCTTTCTGATTCCTGCTACTGTGACAATCACCCCATGAGAGTGCAGCGCGTGCGTGCGCGCATGCGTTTGTGTGTGTGCGTCTGTCTGTGTGCCTGCTTGCTGATAGGTGTGCAAGTGTGTGTGTGGTTGCAGATAAAGCAGTGAGTCATACTAAATAAGACCCTCAAGAATCACCGTCCTTTCTTCTCCTTGTTGCAGAGTTTGGAGGCACAAAAGATCCCCAGGCAGGGGCGACCTCACCAGCAGAAGGGAAAAGAAAAAAAAAAACATCACAACCTTGCAGTTCTACTGAGATCTTCAAATAAGGGACTGTATTGAACAGAAAATATGTTACCCATGTGGTTGTGAAGAGGAAAAAATTCCGCCCTGCACTTCAAAGGACAGGTGGAGTGAAGAAAAATAGTCTAACTCTGATAAGACTTCGGCGTTTCAGCCGCCGCAGGTTTCATCTGGGTTACGGTTACAATAAATCTTTAAGAGTATGGGTGATTTTCACTTGCAACATGTGTCCTCTCTTGAATTAAACCACTTGTATAGTAGGAGGGATGAAAAACGGCTGCTGCAAATGACAGGTGTGAGTCGTGACATCAAGTGAAAGTAAAGGAAAACACAGGAACCAACCTCCAGTCTGTCTTCTAAATGGCAAGACAACATGCTTGGTTCAAATAATTGAAGGCTGACATCAATTTACACAAATAAATAAAACAGGACACACAAAACCTAGAAGCCTATTATTTCAGTGTTAAAAGATGAAGAAATATGTTGACTGGCATGTCCCTATATGGAAAGCCCTGTAGTTAGCATAACACCAACATGCACGCGCACACACACACCTTGGAATGATGCAATCCCTCATCTCTTATTCATACTGATGCATCATTTAAGAGTATGCCAGCCTGAAAAGCAATGATATGGATACCCACACATACACCCACAATAAAACATGTCAGACAAGACTACGTAATGCAGAGTCCTTATTTTCAATACTAATCTGAGCTCGCTGCGCTGTCCCAGGAGAAAGGAGGTACGGCTCTGAAAATCAAGCATACACAAAATTTAATCAGCATCCATTTGATTTGGAAAACTGTCTACTTCATCTGCTGAGTCCGCTTATCACTGAAGAAATAGATGGTAGAGAGAGAGAGAGAGAGAGAGAGAGGGAAGGGGGAGAGAGAGAGAGAGAGAGAGAGAGAGAGAGAGAGCATATGCGCGCACGCCCATATGCACATTCAGCATGCATACACAAACAGTTTGCACCCATCCAGGTAGACACACAAACACATTGCCACAAAAGCAAGCAAGGCAGTATAAGGAGAAAGGAAAGAAAGAGCGGCGTACAGGAAAAGACAGGCAGCGCATATGAATGAAAGAGCTGGAGAGAGGAATAAACGTAGAGAAAAAGAAATACAAAATGGAGAGCGAGGCGAGATATGAGGTGATTGTAGTAGTTCATGTTGACAAAGCTCTGTTCTCCTAAGCCAAGATCCAAATCATCCCCACATAAACACCTCCAGGTTAGGGGGATTTATTTGGGAAGTATTTCTTCCTTACGTTTTTCTGCTCAATCCTCTGCTTTCTTATCTTCCTCTTGCTACTGCTTTTCTCTCACTCTCTGGCTGTTTCTGTCCTCTCTCTCCCTCTCCCTCAACACCCACTCAGTTTCTCCCTACTCTCCTCTCTCTCCATCCGTCCCTTCGTCTCTCTCTCTCTCTCTCTCTCTCTCTCTCAGTGTCATTGGAGAATGCAATCAAATGAGCTGATCCGGTTCACGTTGACACAGCTTAGCTCTCCTTAAGCCAGGTTCCAAGCCCAAAAGAGGCAGAGAGTCAACAGCTTCAGATTGAAGCTAACCTGCAAACAGGCCTCCGACAAAAAAATTACACCCAAGGTCTACATACACACCTCCAGGTCAGTAGGAAGTCTTATACCCTCATCTCTCTCTCTCACTGGCTATGCCTCTCTGTTAGTCTGTCTCTCACCTCCTCTCTCCCTCTTTCTTTCACACTCTTTTCCCATCGTTACCTTTTTCTCTCTGATTTATCTCTTTGCCCAATTTTCTCACTTTGCCCAATTCTTTGCCTGTTACTGTCTCTGTCTTCTCCTCTGATATCCGCTCTATTTTAGTCATTAATCTTTCCCTGAAGACCATTATACATGGGCAAGTTTTTGAGACAATATCAATGGGCAATTTCATTTCCAAAAATTATGACCGGCAGTGGTTTTTCATTACACTTTTGCTCCTCACAGCCACTGTTATCCACATTGATTTTGTCCTATTTTGCAAATCCATATTTCTGCTGAAGGCAATATTACTCATGTAAATACTCCTTAAAATGTTGCCTGCGTATGCCTGCGGGTGGCCTAAAGTGTTTTCCCAGTTTGCAGTCCTTTTACCTCCTTTCCTTGCCTTTTTGTCTATTCCTCTCTAGTTCCATTATATTGATTTTGTGCTTTCTTTTCTCTCTACCTCTGTATGCCATCTTACACTTCCCCCCCTTATTGGCTGTACAGTACGTGGGATAAAGCAGCAAGCAATAAAGTGAGTGAGTGACTGTCTGTCTGGCTAAAAGTACTACATTATGCCTCCAACCTCTACTCTGCAGCATACTGTTTCTCAAATGTTTTGAAGTAGAAATGAAAAGGCATAGTGTAACATATTGTAGTCTCTCAAATAACTCTGTCAGACCATTCCTTGCGCCTCCCCCCTGCTTAAAAGAGTGACATTTTACATTTTCAAAACCTTTTCTAACCTTGATTGTAAGTTTGTGTGTGTAGCTGTATGTATTGACTGCCATTTGGAAAATATAGATCTGATCCCCTGAATTCTTACCCATGGCAACACAATGTTTTGACTCTCCGAATGTAAGAACTCTGGTTTACACACACACACACACACACACACACACACACACACAGCAACACAATACTTTTCAACAACAAACATGACCGTGACAATTTGGTGCACCACATATGAATACACAGACACACTGGAGGGCATCCACATAAAACACATACAATGCAAGTGTGTTTTCCCATAAACACGTTTATCCTGTCTGTTTCTTGTATGCACACACAAACACAAGCATGCCCGCAAGATGTTCAGTGATAGCAACAAAGTACCTCCTGCGCAGTGAGACTGTCCTAATTGAAGGCAAATCTCAGTACAGAAGGGTTTACAGATGAAGATCACAGTCGATGTCTAATCTGGCTCCAAGGCAGCACTGCTAACGTTTCACATATTGACATGATGCCACACGCATCTCTCCCTCTTTCTCTTAGTTTCTGTGTCTCTATCGTTTGATATTCATTTTTGATTTCAATTTAATTTACTTCATTGGTAGAATATTGCTAACTTATATACACTATATTACTTTAAAAACAAAACAACTGTTTACTTTTAATATTTAAACCATATAGATGTTGCTGATAAATTGTATCTATTTATTCAAAATTGGACATTTTTCTTTACAGGAGAAGTCTCTATTTCTTCCTCTCCTCAATTCCGCCCTCATTTTCTCTGTTTTTCTGTATCTTTCTTCTCTCACTCTCACCTCCATTCGCCCCCGCTCAAGCATAGCGTTCACCTTCTTGCTCTCTATCAACCATCCCTCACCCGTCCCTACCTCCCCGTCTCATTTTCCTCTCCAAATCCGTCTCCTCTTTTACATTCAGTCCGTTTCCAATCAGCGCAACTGCCTTTCTGTGGTGAGAACCTTTTGGCCTTTTGCTCGCTAGACTCTGAGGTTCAAAGCTGCTAGTCTAGACGGTTGAAATTTGAACTTTGAACTGTGGCGCTATGCAGCTTGGGCCAGGCTCGGGTCAAATGGGTCATTTTGAAGCTCACCTTGACCAATTAAACATTCTCTTGGTAGGTAGATAATGGGGCTTAGTGGGCACACATAAAAAAATTTGTAAGCTTGCAGTCAAATGCAGTGCAAAATGCATGCACACGCACAGTCTTGCTTAAGCAAAGTACGGTATACGTGCGCATGCGCGCGCACGCGCGCGCACACACACACACACACCTACACACACACACACACACACAAACACACACACACACACTTCAGTCCACTGTACATTAGAATGAATGAGTCTGCTCCAGTCTGCATAATAAAGCGGATTTATTCTCAACCACACTCTGCATTTTCATCCATTCTGTGTGCCCACATAAGGATTGTGTGTGCGTATGCGTGCATGTATGTGATGTGTGTGTGTGTGCGTGTGTGTGTGTGTGTGTGTGTGTGTGTGTGTGTGTGTGTGTGGCCCGGACGTGTATAAGTGAAAGGAAGAGGCCAGGTCATACATTATACTGGCTGTTAAGGCATGCAGTCAGGCCCTAGAGGTATGGACTGTTCTCCTATCAATCTTTACTGTATAGCCTTCTGACAGCCTACTTCACCTGCATGGGATCGCCCACACAAAGAGAGAGAGGGAGAGAGAGGGAGAGGGAGAGAGAGAGAGAGAGAGAGAGAGAGAGAGAGAGAGAGAACCTTTCAGAAAACAAAACAAAATAACAACCCTCAAACGCTATCTATAGGCTGCCATACATTTTTTATTGCCACAATACAGCACTGTTCAGTAGAAGCCACTGCAGAGGTCTATCCTGTATCTCCTTGGTATGAGATTACATCACAGTATGTCCCAAATTTCCAAAAATATCCTCTTGGGGATAGCACAAGAGTACAGCAAGCATATAAAAACTACATCTATATATTTCTGTTATGTGATAATCAAGAATAAAGTTTTAATCGTTAAAATGTGTCCAAGTGGCCACCATTGTATGAGCACACATCAAAGCAAATCAAGCTACAAGCAAAGGTTACTCACATGTCTTTGGTTTGATTAGTGTTTCTCCAAAGTTAAAGTGAGTTTTTGGAAGTGGAATCATTTTCAGGCTATCAAAAGCCAAACTTTTTAATGAATCTGCTGCAGATCTAATCATGGTCATTAACCGTGTGTGTGATTGTCTAAATTGCCTTGATCAGGATTCTGGCTACTGAAGTGGCACAGGAGGCTACCAATTACAGAACACAGTTGGACAGCAACAATGGCACCTGTGCTCTCAACAGGGCAGACAGAAATCTGAGTGTCTACATGTGTGTGTACGTGTGTGCGTGCCTCTTTGTGTGTGTGTGTGTGTGTGTGTTGGTGCATTTGTACAGTATGTGTGTGACTTCCACAATACCTCCATCATTAGTCATTCAATCAGATACATTTAATTCAAAATATCTTTCTTTATCTCACCATGGGAACAATAAAATGTGAAAACATGTAAAATGTAAGACATTAACAGCAGCAAGACCTGCATACATGCAAACACTATGACAGTAATAATAAATAAAACAAGACAGAGTCAGAGGTAGACTGTACCACATCATATGAAACATGATATGATATAAGCAGGCATGCTTATTGACCAGCATTTCCTGTATCAGATCCAATAGCATGCTGTCATAAGGGAACACATTAGCATGAGAGCAATAGTGGTCCACTCACACAGAGAGCAAAGACTGCTGACTCAGATCATGTGGCTTCACATGGGAGCGAGGTAGAGGGAAGGAGGGAGGGAGGAGAGAGGAAGAGGTGAGTGGACTGGAAGATGAGGTGAAAAGCAGAGAGAGAGACAGAGATGTGAGAAGGAAAGAAAAAGGGAGGGAAGGAAGAAGAAGGGAATGAAGAGAGAGAGGGTGGAATCCAGGGAGGGAGAGGGCCAAGGGAGGAAACGATGGAATGAGGGAGAAAGAGGGAGGGAGAAGAGAAAGAGAGGGGGATGAAGAGAGAGGGAGAGAGACCATGTAAGCACACATACACACACACACACACACACACACACACACACACACACACACACACACACGCAGCCAGAGAGTGTGCAGTGTGAGCCCTTTAGAAAGTTGACGTCAGCGTACTCCACTGTCTGTCATGGTTCAAAACTTTTTTTTCATTAGTGTCAGACATACAGTACACACACACATGCAGGCACGCACATAATCACACAAGCACATGCATAAGCGCGTACACTGCAGTCACACATTCTCATAGCAAACACAAACACACCGTGACACCCATTAACACGTGCATGCACGTGTACACACAGACAAAAAAGGCAATTTCTTCTCTCTGGGTATTTGTTTGTGCTGTGCCTAAGCACTACTTGAACTGCTGCAATTTATGCTAATATTTTTCTTTTGATAAACCATTGTTCACTTGAGAGAAAATGCAAATGGGGATAGCTCACAAAAAGCCCCAATATTTCCAGTGATGTCTTTGTGCCAATATATATAACACAACACAACAGACAGTTCCATCTGCAAGGAAAAACTTTATGACCATATGGACAATTTCAGCATGTGATGTGTTTAAGTCTAAGGGGACTGCTTTCAAACTACGGCGGATGGTAAATAAAGTCTAAAAGAAGCACCAGTTTAAAGAGCTCCCTCAGTGTCTCTGTAATGGGTGATTTGTCCTGGCAGGGTTTTGGTCCGTTCATTTCCTAGAAGGAAAGATTAATGCTAATCATTGCTGACATAATCAATGGCTGGGCCCTCCATCTTCATGATATCAGAGGAAAATGCTGCCTCAGAGATGGTTGGTGGGATATAAACAAAGGCAGTGTCACTATGGAACAAAAGCCAAGACAGAATGAGATGTAGGCGTTTAGCGGATGCTCTTATCTAGAGAGAATTACAATGAGTGAGCAGGTGGTTCAGTGTCTTACTCAAGGCCACTGTGACAGGACACATGGCTGTCGCAAGGATTGAACAAGTGACCTTCCACTTATGGGACAGTCTCCCAGACCACTCAGTCACCCTGCAGTCCTGCAATATTTTCTGTTGTAGAAGCTGGTTGAGTATTGTCTGCGCCAAAGGATATGGCATCACATAATGTGTAAGAGACTATTTCTAAAACCTTGGCATATGGCTAACACCATTGTCATGCTCTTCAAACCATTGGCTGGCCACTGGTGCCTAGCTGATGGGGCATTGTCATCATGGATGATGGGGTTACCGTCAGAACTAATGGATCATGAGCTGAAGGTGATCGCTCGCAATGGTTATGTCACGCTGTTTATCAAAATCCTAATTGTTATTTTCATTGTTATGTCTCTCTATACACCCTTTGTCTTGCTCTGTATACGCCACAAACGTGCAAGTGTCACTTTGTGAAATGTAAACAAGCATCTGCCATACTCATCACAACTGCAGACTCCACCAGATTCTATTGACAAGTTTGTACTCTTCACCCAATAATCTGCTAGTTGGTGTTTTCTCCACTACCTCTATCTTTCACAAACAATACTGAGTAGTTTAGGAAATGACACAATAAAAACAGGATAAGAGTGTGATACAAATGTCCCACTGTGATGAAAGGGTGTCTTCAAGATGTGTTATATATGGGTGATATTGTTGCTGAGAGGATGGCTCAGGAACAACTCCAGTGTGTTTCAAAGCCTCAACATAAGAACAAACGACTGCTTGAACCTCTAAAGTACACAGACGCTGTGGGAAGTGCTAACGTATTGCTGAAACAGCTCCTGTGTTGCGTCAGTACATTTTGAGGTGAGATATTGTCCGGGATGATATGAAATTTCGACATGACTCTCTGATTGTACAGTTTGTTTAGCAACTCAGGATTACACCCAATAGTTACACCATCTGTTTTGATAATCCTTCCCACATAGTGCTTGTTTCTTCCATCACGCTCTCTTTCATCTTCTATCTCACCTACAACACTAGCCAGCCATTATCCAAACTCTGCCATCCCAAATTTTACTCCTCAATTCACATATTCCATAACCCTACAACCCTTTATCCTGGATATCACCACCAATTGCCTCAAATAAGAGATTGTTGCTCTACCTTTCGTCATTTGTAATCTGTATTCTATATATAGACCACTTTTTCATTTGTTTTTTCTTTTGGTTGTGATATTTGAATACACTAAAAAAAACTAGCTAAATGTATTACTACTACTACTAGGCTACTTTTCACCATCCACCCACTTCTGTATCTCTCAATCTATCTATCTCAACCTTCTCCACGCCTCCTCTTCTCAATCTCACTATCTCTCCATCCTTCTCATCAGGCTCTTTCAGTCTGGCACCCAGAGGGCTTCAGGAGATGTTTTTGTCCTGAGTCTGACACATTGTGCTCCAGTGATTTATACCTCTGCGCCTCCATCTCTCTCTCTCTCTCTCTCTCTCTCTCTCTCTCTCTCTCTCTCTCTCTCTCTCTATGTTTCTTCTATCTTCTATGTTTCGTTCACTCTGGCTCCCTCCTTGTAGGTCTTACTCTCTCTCCATTGCTTTCATGTGTGCCTCCACACACACACACACACACACACACACACACACACACGCAATGACACAAGGACAGACACACACACACAGAAATAGCTCCAGGCCTCACCGGGTCTAGGGGAGAGGTCTCTAATCCTATCCCAGAGAGAGGGGGCCTGCTGGGGGATTAGAGTGGGGGTATGGGTGGCTGGAAAGATGGAGGGCATAGAAGGGTGGTGAGAGAGAAAGATGGCTAGAGCCAGTAAGAGAACAGGACAACACAACAACACTGACACACTGTGGACCGTCATCACTCACATGACCGCTGTAGTGACTAGAATTAATTTGGCTAGAACCATCCAATATGTTTTTATTCAAATATTAAGCCAACAGAACTGAATGAAAGAACAATTCATGTGAACAAAGCCAAAGTGTGGTTACCGTCGTCTGGTAAAAATTGCTGACAAGGACTCAAGACTAGACTATCTGTTCATGCTGCCTTCCCTTTTTCCTCACCTTTCTCTCCTTTCTAAATCTCAGATTCATGGACTATGCATAATGGACATTTTTTTTCGCTTATTGAATGACTTTCAAATAGGATTTGGATGGAAATAAGTAAGTGTATACAGTTTATGTGTGTGTGTTTGCATGCGTGTGTGCCATGCATGTGTTTGTGTACTCAGAGAGCGCAATCGTGCAACACTAATCCCACTCTCCAGCAGCTTGATAGCACAGTAGGGAAACCCATTGCAGGCTGTTGTATTAGTCCCTCCACTTTGCATCTCTCCTGCATTAAAACTGCAGGATATTCCCAACAATCCTTCTTGGGGATGGAGCTAGAGCGCAGCAAGCATGTGAAAGTGCACATTAAATGATGGCTAACTGTACACCCATGTTGTACACACGCTTTGAATCGCCTCCAAAACTCATTAATCTAGCATAGTCCACATATAGCTGAGTTTCCGGTTTGCTGCATTCAAATCTGGTTTCTCTTCAAGTTTTAAAGTCAAGGTACTGTATTTTCGAAGCCTCCTCGCCTTGTCTACTTTTTTCTCCTTCATTGTGTATAAAGTGTTGTTTTTCTCTACTTTTGCCCCTCCCTCCCTTCCTGTTGGTGCATCTCCCACGCCAGCACTACTTGGTGACAGGAAACAGCATGTGTGCCAGCCCTCCCTTTGATTGGGAACATCAGGAGCAATTTCACTGCGCCAACAAACACAGTGTCTGAACAGCATTCAAAGGAAGGCCGCCGTTACACGCCTACTGCTTTGCTTACATATCTGTTATACATTCAGACATGCACGCCACAAACACACACATGCAAACCTACACACACACACACAGACACTAGTTGTTGGAATGGACACTTCCAAGGATTTGCAAATGCATGCAGAGCACGTTGCATCATGAGAATGAGAATGAGCGCCCTTGAGCCGTTTCTTACGATTGAGATGTCTCGCACAAACTTGCACTTTGCATGTGCCGTACCCCCAATTATGGCTCTCAGTGACGACAGTGAGCCTCATTTATAAAAGGTTCTTGTGCACAGATTTTATGCTTGAGGCCAAATCCAAGCCAAAGTTGTGGTTTATAAAAAATTGATTATGATGCCAAAATGAGTGGTTTGCATTTATTTTCGCCAATTTTCTGCGAGGCATCAAAAGAAATAGACACTTTTCTATGATTATCAATGAACACACAAACCAATTAAGACTGATTCACATTCATCCAGCACACACTACATACTGACTCCTGCATGTTATGATGTATTAAATGTATGGAATATACTCGTTAAACGTGACCTTTGTACTGTATTTTGCTGACTATTAACTGCAACGCAAATTGCCCCCCAGGGACAATAAATGTGTACTTGACTTGACTCTCGTCTGTTATAATATTTTAATATTATAACAGGGCATTGGCAGGGCTTGAGACGCAAAGTTACTACTGTAATACTGAGTGAGATGATGCCTTAGCCATAATGAAACATCACCTTTTAGCAGTCGTGCTCTATGCCAACGCAAAAACCACTCATGAATCTTGATCTGAATTGGAATCCCCTGTCTATCCATTTTGATTCTGTGGCTACAAATATGAAGCAATAGATATGTGGGGGAGGGGGATGACAGCTGGTTCAGTGTGTGTGTGTGTGTGTGTGTGTGTGTGTGTGTGTGTGTGTGTGTGTGTGTGTGTGCGTGTGTGTGTGGATTTAAGCCCCAGCCGAATGCAGATGATGGGCTTAATCCGGCCGTCCAGTAGGTCATGCTGAGGATACTGTGTTTTCAAGCTGACCACATACTGACACATAAACCCACATAATCAGAACAGCATCTATCTATCTATCTATCTATCTATCCATCTATCTATCTATCTATCTATAGTAGCATTGTCTGCATTATAAAATAAAAGCTTGTCTTTCTTGTTCAGTGACAACTTTGTTAAAATTCGCTGCACTACATACTCCTTTTTTAAAAGCAAACATTAAAAAAAAAAAAAAAATCTGTTTTTTTCATATAAAAAAGAGAAAATGAGTCATTTCTTCTGTAATTTTGAGAGCATTTTCTTTATGCAAACATGGAAGCTAGATCAATGGTAGCTCACTTAGAGATAGGAGACAAAGAAAGAGAAAGAGAGACAGAGAGAGAAAGAGAAGGAGAAAAAGGGAGGGGAGAGAGAGAGAGAGAGAGAGAGAGAGAGACCAGGAGAAAGAGAGACAACAGAATCAGAGAAAATAGCACAAAAATAAAGAGTAGCAGAGTGAGTGAGAGGGAGCAAAGTAAGGGGGTAATACTGTAGAGAGTGGTCTGCTCTGTGTCTGACCCCTGTTACATGAGTCTCACAACAACACTAGGAACCTGTTAACAACGGGAGTCCATTTAGCCTGGAGTGACTACAGTAGGGGTTCAGACTCGACTACGCACCTCCCTTTCCATTAGGCACCAAGGGACATTCATATGCAGGGGAGAATACACACACGCTGAAAAAAGCAGACCAACATGTGCAAGCAAGCACACGCACACACACACACACACATTCAGGAGTGAACCACCACATTCACACAAAATGCAGGGACACACAAACGACACACACACACACTCTGGGGTCAGGAAAGTTCACCCTCTCATCCATTTAGCCCTCTTTTGTTGCAGAGTTCCTATCACACAAAAGCTCAGAAGGAGAGCGTACAAAATGGAGAGCCATGGAGGGGTGGAGGACTCATATCCTCTGAGGAAATCAACTGTGACCCCAAGAAACAACACAGGAGAGGAGAGGAGAGCGAGAGGGGAGGGGAAGAGGAGAAGAAGAAGAAGAGAGAGCAGGAAGATGAGCGGAAAGGTTAGAAAAATAGAGGGGATGAAAGGATACTTCAAACTTTCAAATTTCAAATGTCAGGAGTGGGGCGACATTACAGATAGAGTGCACTGCTGCATGTGGTGGTTGTAGTAAAAATTGAGATTGGTAATATAATATAGTTGAATGCACATTTGACACCGCTCCATGTAAAAAGCGATGAATCTACGGTGTCTTTACCAGTCAACATAATGATTTTATTTTCCACATTTATAAATACACACCATTTATTTAAGCTATTAATATTCCAGCTGGGAATATTGAGCTGCCATTGAGCACCTTTCTCCAGTGGAGTTGCTAAGTGGCCACCAGTACAAGACTGGTTATATTGGGCAGCTCCCAGTGGCCAACAGTAGAAGACTCTGGTTGTACGAGCCTTGTCTCTTGATATTTTGTGAAATAAGCATGATGTGTTAAAATGCAAATAAGTGCTCCCTGCATTAAAACTGTGAGAAATATGTTTTCCCACCACAAAAGGATTTCATGAAGGACGCATGACTAGAAACAAACAGTAGTTTGTATTGAACTAGTGTGGTGGAAAGTGAGGGTGTGGATGGGTGTAAACATCTGCCTTCAACTCTGACTACCTGGATTTAATTTCCAACTCTGTGCATAATCTTAACCCTAACCTTAACCAAAGTTGTTTTACTTGCCTAAACTTAACCTTTAGCTTTATCCTTTAACTTAACCTTTTGACATGACGAACAAAAGAAAATGCTGTGTCTAATTTGTGCTACTGTCAGTGAATGTGTGTAACTGTGAATGTGAAGCGAGGCATCACTGCAAAAGAGCAAGTGTGCTCAGTCAACTTTCCCTGGATAAATGCCTTTTGTAAAAAAAAATAAAATGCAATATTTTAGTCTGACAGCACAGACAGCTTAAGATGTTAAAGTCTTCATGTCTGGCATTATGACAGATGATGTGATATTGTGGTCCTACATGCGTGCAGAGCATGACATCAACACTGGCAGGGTCAAGGGCTCGTTCCACCCACGCAACAATGTATGCAGTCATGATACTGTAAAGCACTTTAGATAAATGCATCCATTAAATTACATAGGCTACAACAGGCTAACGGGACTACAAAGACATTAACATTTGGTTCATGAACGATCAAACAATATGTGTTTTGGATGGGATTCTATAAGTGTTAGTTAACCTATATTTTTATTTCCACTTCTCTGTGTGACAGTGATTCCAGTAGTCATATCTCCAGCAAACAGCTAAAGAGAAACAAGCATGATGAAAAACTAGAATGGAGAGATCATATTAGTCTCAGTTAGAGGGGGCTCTCCAAAAGAGTCGGAGTGACTAACTGGAGACGGCTCTGCTAATAACAGGGTGAGCATTCAGAGGAGGCACAAGCCACCAAAGCTATTGGCAATAACTGCGCGTTTGCTTTCAATTTGTCACAAGCAAAAGAAAATAATTGCTCATACTCAAAAGCCCCATACCCACACGCATTTACACACAAATACACAGCCACACAAATATGTAGTCACACATACGGTTAAGCAGGCGCCACACACCGCTGCAAAATAGACACACACTCACACAGACATTTTGAAGCTTATGAACATAATTAAAGGTCTTGCCTGGCAGATAATGTAGTCTTTGTAACCTGTGATTAATGATGGTGGATTACAGCATGTGCGTGTCTATGTGCATCTGTGCACGAATGTCTATATGTACACATCATTGCGTATGTGCATTTGCAGACTGTTTTTTTCTTCGCCCACATCTATCTCTGGTGCTTTGTTTCTACAGTATCCATTTCCAAGAGAATAAAAGAAACTCTGAAAAAGTATATTCCGCGAGATAGCAAGGGGAAAGAAAAGAAGAAAGACGTAGGAAGGGGAAGGAAAAGAAGAAAAACAAAGACAAAAAAAAGAAAGACAGGGAGAGCTAGAAAGAAAGAGAGAGAGTGAGTCAGACAGATAAATGGTGAAAGAAAGAAAGAGAAGAGCGTAAGTGATGAGACAGACGAGGCAGCCAATGAGTGACAGAATGGCAGGGAGAGCGAAGGAGACAGAGACAGAAAAGAGAAAGGTTTGCCTTAATGTTATTCCGAGCTTCAATCAGCACTCACCCCTCTCTGCTCTCACCCAATCATCTTAGCAACACACACATACACACACGCGTGCGCAGGCGTTCGCAAGTATCTTTCTGCCCGTCAACCTTGGTCTGACAGTCTGAGTGTCATGGCAACGGTTCACAAAGGTTTAAACAGAGGGCTTGGAGAGAGAGGAAAGAGAATGGAGGGTTTGGGGAATGGATAACCGGATGAATAGACATATAGACTAACAAACACATAGACAGACAATGAGAAAGACTGGCTGACAGACAGGTGAGCTTGTCAAAATCAAAAGCAAATCCAGAGACACTGACAAGGAAAAAAACAGTAAATGCGTTTTAAAGAGAGAGACAGAGAGAGAGAGCAGACACAGAGAGACCAGAGCTAGAGGAATATGAGGGAGAAGGGGTAGACAGACATGAAGAGAAAGTGATAAAGCCTGGGTTTAGACAAGCCTTTATGGGTTCACAGACACAGACACCCTTTGAAGTTGTGAAGAGATTTTGGGCTTACAACTCTGACAACAGTGACTGGAGAAAGAGGGAAATTTGATTAAAGTTATGCACAGAGACATGATGAGATACCAGGAACCAAGGAAACAAGATCACATCAAAGATGGATATATATAAAAAAAAAAAAAAGAACTGCACACATCCGGACGAATCAGTCACGCATGTTCCATCAGTTCACAGTTGGAGTAATGCAGACATTTTTTTTTTATGTGGGGGGAGTCTTTAATGAAAGTTTCACTCCGCAGACTTTGACTTTGACATCATTAATGCCATCTCTTTTCAGTTGGAATTAGTGAACTATGGTGCCTTCCCTGCTGACTTGAACATAAAGTGGAGTTCTAGCTCCTGCTTCACTGAAAAAGCTGAAAAAGAAATATTAACATGACAGTGTCTCTGAGCCAATACAATACATAAACTCAGATCTACTGACTTTGACAGAGTTTGTTCATTGCATTTTCCAGTGGCAGCTGTGTTAGCTACTATTACAACACGTTTTAGTTCTGGAGAGAGGGCAGCAATCTGGTGACCGTAATACAAACTTGACCTCAGCTGTTAGATATTCTGGGCCTCCTGAAAACATGTGAAACACAGCAGCATAAAGAAAGACTTACTCAAACGCCTATTAGTCCATCAACCTTTTTTCAGTCCTGAATCTCCACAACTCTTTCCCATCACATGTGGCACAAGTCGTGGTCATCATGATGCCATTTGATGTGAGGTTCTTTCCCATTGAAACCAAGGGGTTAATTAGGGTGGGGATAGAGGGTGGGGGTGAGAAGGTGGAAGGTGGATGGGGGTTGGGTTTGAGCTAGGGTCAAGGGTTAGTTAGGGTTAGTATATTTTGTGGGTATCCATTCAACACAGCTCTTATTTTTAGCTCTTTTTGAAAAGCCCATTCATATTTTCCATAGGGATTTTGCTAATGGTGCTAATGTTAATAGATGGCATGCAAAATGACATAAAACAATGACTTCTGCCTTTATTAGGTAGGTTCACTAACTAAGAAGCTTCCACTCTATGGCTCAATCAACAGTTTGTCCTCTCTGTCCTTTTGATCTCAGGAGAGCTAGAGATTGAGTCACAAACTTTTACACCAAACACACACACCAAAGACACCGTCAAACAGACAAAACCCTCCATCCAAAACCTCTCTCTCTCTATCTCTCTGTCTGTGTCTCTCACGTACTGCACACTTCTCCTGTGCTCTGCTTCATTATTTCCAAGCCCCTCAGGCGTGAATTTGGCTCACAGCAACCTCAGGCTTTATTTGAATAAAATTGATCTACTCTTGATTACAACGCTGAAAATTGCGTCCACGCATGACAGCATCACACCTTCAATTTGTTCTAACAAGCAATAAGATAAGAATACAACCCAAAACCACAGCGCTGGATGACTAAATGCAAAAAAACCCCCCAAAAAAACGCACAATCGCATGATGCAATCCACACACACACACACAAACACACAGAAACAAACACAGGAAGACATACACTGATGCGGAAAGATGTGGGCAGATAAACACAAATTCCTGAAAGCTCAATAACACACACACACACACACACACACATACACACATACACACACACACACACACACACACTCAAAGACACTTCAAACACAGGCTCATTAGACAGCCTGTGGAGAAAGGAGGAGAGAGAATGTTTAATAGCTGTGGGCTAGCAACCATGCATCAAAACACTGTACATGCTGGGACGCTTTGTTGGAAAATGTGGATGCTTTACCATGACAGCCGCGTGTGTGTGTGTGTGTGTTTGTGTGCGTTCTTGTGCTTCTATCCTTATGAGAGAAAAAGTAAGGTCATTTTTGCTGGTCCTTGCTTTGTCAAGGGGCTAGTTAGGTTAGGACTTGGGTTTAGGGTTAAGATTAATTTAGGGTTACAGAATGAATGTAGTCAATAGAATCACAAGGATATAAGTACAAGGATGTGGATGTGTGTGTGTGTGTGTGTGTGTGTGTGATTCAGTGAGTGTGGTTGCTCTATCCTCAACCATTTATAGTACTTGAGGTGATGTTTGAGAGTGCAAGAGGACTTAGCAGAGAAAACACAGGGCAAAGAAAGCCAATATATCTTAAACCTTTTGGGATCCAGATAGCTACAACCTCCACCAAAATACTTTCTCTCTCTCTCTCTCTCTCTCTCTCTCTCTCACCATCCCTCCCTCCTTTTGTTTTGTCAGTCTCCCTCTGCTGTTTGGTCCCAATCCTTCTTTCTTCCCCTCTCTCTCTCTCGTGTTTTCTACTCATCTCTCTGTCTCTCTCTCTTGCTCTCAATCTGTCTCTTTCCACCATCACCACCACCATCATCATCTCTCTCTTTCTCTCTCTCTTTATCCATGCTGTGTCATATTTCATATGGAGTACCACTGAGCATCAAAACTTGCACGATAAATAATGCAGAAGGGGGCTGTTGGAGGTGCAAAAATGGACCGTTCAAGGTCCCTCCCTGTCTTCAATATGTGTGTGTGTGTGTGTGTGTGTGTGTGTGTGTGAGAGTGTGAGAGAGCTGTCACACATCTTCCAGCATGTATTCAGAGCTGTCTCAAGGTTTTCTCCTCTCTTTTTTCACCTATCTCCCTCCCCTGTAGTCCTTTACCACCACATGCTCCACTTCAACTTGCTGCTGGTGTGTGTCTGTATGTTTTTTGTGTGTGTGTGTGTGTGAGTGAATGTGGGAGGACATGTGTGAATGTGTGTTTTGTTCTGATCACTGTGGCAGGTGACAAGGAAGAGAGACAAGGTAAAAAGAAGACAAACGCAGCACAGGAATCAAGGAGAAATTAGAGAAAAGGAGAGACTTGTATGCGGCGAGGGAAGAGAGGAGAGAGGCTCGATTGAGTGGCAGCTGAGTGGGTTGCTTTCACAAAGGAAAAGTTTGAAGAGGATTTAAAGAAGACAAAAAGTCAAAGGCGCTCTTAGGAATGTGAAGGTTTTTAACTCAGTCACAAGGCTGGATAATAAAATGATGATGTCAATGATGAGGGTGATGATGATGATAGAAATTGCAATCATAATTGAATCCTAAATTATAAACTAACTCATACAGCAAGTGACACTCTCTCGGGTGAATATTACAGGCTCGAAGCTTATTTAACAAGAGCATGGGTTCGCTGGAAAAGAACTGTTGAAAATCAGCGCTAAAGAGATTGAAACCAGGACAGAGAGAGAACAAGGGGGAGGGAGAGAGGAAAAGAGATGATGAAAGATGTGAAATGAGAGGGAAAAAGAGAGGTGACGGGCGGAGGGCGTTTTAATCATTGTAAGGTGAGAGAGAGTGAGGAGGACATCGAGGAAAAGCGATATTTTATTCATAATTACGTGGTACATTATTAAACAAACGCAACCTCAATGGGAGGGTGCTACCTGCAGCCACGCATTTGCTATTCATGGGAGTCTGAACGAGCTGTCTTTCTACTAGTTTGTACACCACACACACACACACACACACACAAAGACAACTCGCACAAACAGTACACTACAAACCCACACACACACACACACACACACACCGCATGCTGCATACAACAAAGCATGCCTCGTCACACTCTGAAAGCTCTGCAGGACTTCAAACACACTTGATCATTCCTGCACAAGCTGTTCTGCTACTTCAGTAGAGTAAGCTGCAGCTCTTTCTCTATCCTATGTCATTCTTAAGGCATCAGTATTTACAGCTGTATAAAAGTCCGTCCACAGGTCTCAGAGGGGCGAGGAGAAGGCCCTGGGCGCACTTCGCTATGGACAAAACATAACTTTGGAAGGCAGAAAAAGAAGTTAGATGGTGTAGCAGTTGAGACACCTACAGTACCTCTGGAACCGCATGTACCCACCGGCCAAGAACTGAATGTCAAAATCTCAAAACCTCCTCTGCTTTGCCAGCCCCTTCTCATTCATGCTACTTTCTCAATAAAGAAAAAATACAGAGGAGTGTGGACTCGCTGCTCTTATTTTAAAGAAAAGAAAACTACAGTGTAGAATGCTGAGGGCAATTTTTTGTGTGAAGGACTTGATTTTTACCTCGGATAATTTTTTTTTTTTTACCCTGTGCCGGTACTTGTATTTCAATGGATTTGTCAAGCAGTGCACTCTTTTGAGGCTGTCAAGAGAGGCAGACCGACTGTTGTCATGTTGTACTTGAAATGGTGGGTAGTCATTCAAACAGCTCAAACATGGACAGTGCATATGTGTGTGTGCGTCTGTGTGTGTGTTGCATGAGCCATGGTTTTTCTGAGTTTGTCTCTAAGCCTCTCATGTGGAACAACATGCTTAAAGGCAGTTGGCAGACGCGCAGACCCACACACACATCGACATACACGTCAGGTAAGCACCCCGACCTTGACACCTCCAAATATTTCTTCACCTCACACTCCATTACATGAAGGCTGCTGTCAAATGCTATTACTGTCTGGTTGAAATTATAGCAGCATTTCCATGTTTCCCCCCCGCTCAAATTGTCTAAAAATGTTTCAAAACACAAGGAATGTCATATGTGAACCCTTGTTTTTGGAGCTAGGCTATCTGTCACTTTACTTTCATCCGACTGGTCTATTTCTCAGCACTGACTCTGGTATCTCAAAATCAATCTAAAAGAATGGTATATTTTTGGAGTAGCCGTATTTTTCTGTTTGCAGTAGTAATACCAGCCGATCCTCTAGAGACGGAGATTACAAACGCTTTACAGTACTTACACTGAAAAGTCTGTTACTGATTCAGGATTAGCCAGTGTGGCAAATGTGCCATTTCTTTTGCAGTGCCAGGCGGAAAGCTAAACTGTAACCAGCTAAGACTCTTATTAGTACATAGCTTGCAGTCCTATCACCAAGGGAATAAGGGTTACCACAGTGCAAATCTGCCTCGACGTAGCCAAGTGTCCTCTGTCTCTCTGTACAACTGTGGAGCTGTAGATGTTGCTGTTATACCTTTGAGTAAACAAATTTAATACCTTGTTTTCAGATTAATGCAGAGGCTTTTTTTTTTATTTTCACAGTTTTTAATGAGCATCCTGGGCTCTAAGGTCATAGAAATTATTCGGCACCATTGGGTTCCATATATAAATAATATTCCTGCAAGTAAAAAAATAAACAGCACAATGGAATTACACAATTTTAACACATCAGCTATACATAACATAGGCTACACCTTTATTAGCAGACAGTTGAATCAAGGCAAAACAGTTGACTATATCAAAACACCAACATACAGTAATGGAAGTACATTGTCAATTCAACCTTGTTAATACTGGGGCCCAGAAACACAGACACTGCAGCACATATTGAGTCTTTTTGATGCTAATGTTGTTTTGATCTGGTTCCTGGTTCACCCACTTCCAGAATCTCCTAGGCACACACCTGACAGTGGATGGAGTTGAGGAAGAGATCCCTGCAGTCCTTACAAATCTTGATATTGATGATGGTCCCTTTACAGTCAGGGAGTTCGCCAGAGTGAAATCCACTCTGAGGCAGGGGAAAAATGCTGGGCCGGACGGTATTCCCCCAGAGGTCTCACTTAGGCAAGCCATCAGTGGACGGGAGCAGGAACTCGGCCTCACTATTACACCTACAGTAGGAGGTCTAGACAACTTCCTGCTGTAGTCCTACCGGACCTAGACTATGCGGATGACATCAGCCTGCTATCTGACCGTGTGGAGCAGGCACAGGAGCTCTTGACCAGAGTGGAGATGTGCGCCAAGGCTGACCTCTGGCTAAATGCCAAGGAAACCGAGGTTATCACCTACAACATCCTCCCGGACCATCCACCTCTAACGACAACAGGAGGCACTGCTCTGAAAGAAGTCAATGACTTCAAATACCTGGGCTCATGGGTCAACTCGTCAGAGCAAGACCTTAAAGTGAGGAAGGCGCTCGCAGGGAAGGCTCTGAATGGCATGGCCAGTGTGTGGATCTCCAACCTCCCCCGACATATCAAGCTCAGCCTCTTCTCTGCGACAGTAGAGTCCGTTCTCCTATATGGCTGTGAATGCTGGACCCTGAAGCCCACCCTGCAGAAGTCCCTGGATGGGTGCTACACTCTGCCAAGGTTCGTGCTATTATTGCTTGTTCGTGAGTCGGATCCGGATCCGCTCCAAAATTTAATGGGTTCTTCCTTGGCCCATGCCACACCCTTCCATGAAGTTTCATGAAAATCGGGCCAGTAGTTTTTCCGTAATCCTGCAAACAGACAAACAAACAAACGGCACCGAAAACATAACCTCCTTGGTGGAGGTAACTAAGACAGGTAATATTGGAAATATAAAATTCAATGTAGAGTATTTCATGACAGTTTGGATCAACATTAACATTTTTTTGTGCCAACAGACAAACAGAAGCAATCGTAGCTCTTGGATTCTGGGCTCACACCTAGTTACTATGCTTTATTTCTCAGCTTTTTAAATGTGTCTTTGTTCTTTAAAGCATGCAAGAAGAAAAACACACCCACACACTCTCTTCACCTACACATGAAAATATTCATGTATACAATGTTTTTTTTTTCGTGTGGCCACCATGTCGTATTTCTTTTATCGCTACCAGCACTGTGCATATTCAGATGTCCCCTCTGGGGTTTTCTCTAAATATCATTGTCATACTTGTCATTGTCAAATTAAAATCACAAGCATTTTTGCTTCATTCCATAGCTCCTGTGATCTGTTCTTTAGCAGCATATGTTGAAACATGTTTTGCTGGGGAATCAACTCCCACATTGGACCCAGTTAAAGCAACAAGCAGTCAGTAGAGTGACTGTTTCTCACAGTGGCACACAGTGATACATGTGTGCTGGAATTAGAGTCTATTACCACAACTAATTTTACTGAAATATATTGGTGAAAAACACGTTGCATTAAACTTGTACGCAGCTTGGCATTCAGCCAGAGAGCCCATTAAGGCCATAGTATAAAGAATTGGTCCTCAGTAAGTGTTCAGTGGAGTGAGATGACATTTTCCTGGGCATTTTGCTCAACTGTGAAAAACATCAAAGCCAGACAAAAATATTACATTCAACCTTTCTAAAGTGTAATTAAAACAGCTTAAGATCACATTATTTCTTCCAAGGTAATGCGATTTGTTACACTTTTAAATGATTATACAAGGCTTTGTGTGACATGTATGAACAATCAGTAATTTGGATAGCCATGAATTCCTATGTCTTATGTGTCTTTCTGTGAGGTATGCCAAAGCACTGAAAAGGTTGAGAAACATTGATACACGTACATTTTGGGAAAATATCTGGTTGTGTATTAGTGAAGAGCTGCTTGGCAGCTGTGCATGAGCACAGTAAGCAGTGGAATTAAATGGTTGCTCAGATGTGTAATAGAAATGTCCTAGATGATGTGTTGCATTTGTTTTACGCTCCAACCTTATTTAACCATGCATGATGACTAAGAACGCATTTACAGTAACAGTCTGGAGAAGCAGTTACAGGGGGAGGGAGTGTAACACATCCATACACACATACTCTTGACAGCTGCTCAGTACAACCGCAGTGTGTTGGCTGCTGAGCAATTCCACTGGAAGAGTTGGAGGTTAAGCGCCTTGCTCAAGAGCACTCTGACAGTCGTCGTTGAGGGAAGGAAGAGCACTCGAAGCTATTCTTATGTTCTCTGTAGTCATTTCTTCGCCTATCACTTCATTTATCATTCATCTACTTGTGATGATGGTGATATACTTGTAAGTCTCTCTGGATAAAAGCATCAGATAAGAGTAAGTAGACAGTCTGAGTGCCTAAAATGCAAAATGTAACTGGAGAACACGTTGATGCTCTTAGCACAGTTCTTGCGGATAAGCCGCACTATCAGCCATAAAATACATAATTGGCCACATGAAAAATTAATATCAGATAGTGTGATTAAGTGATATGAACTGTGTGGTGTGGCTGTCAGACAGTAAGCTGGCCCGATTCGAGCTTTAAGCAGAGCAAGGGAGAGAGGTGAGGAGGAGGAGGGAGGCGGGAAGGGAGGGGGGTGAGAGAAAGTAAAGAGGATGGAAGAAAGAGTATGAAAAGTCGATGGAAATGGAGTTTTTATTTTTACATCTTTATTTTAACCTTTATTTATGCAGGGAAAGTCGCCTGAGCACGCTTGCTCTTTCCCAGCGATGCCCTACTTGCGGCAGGAAACAGCTTCACCGGTGCCAGACCAGACGAAACCTCCAGCTAGGGAGTTTAGGGGACACAGAGTGACCTTCTCTCTCTCTGTGTGTGTGTGTGTGTGTGTGTGTGTGTCCATGTCTTTTACTGAGTAATCTGAGCAATCCACACTTCTTAGTCTCATTTACACAGCAAACTCCCACATTGCTAGTAAGGTCAGACACCGCTTCACCTTCTAAATGTGAAGATACCCTCAACACACATATGGACACACGTAACTCCTTTACATGTGCACACACAACCACACATGCACATGCAAAAACAAGCCCAGACACGCAACAAGCACGCACACACACACACACACACACACAGTCTAGGGCAGTTTCACGGGATCACCCATTACCACCCTTTGAAGTGTGTGAGTGAGTTGCTAATGGTTTTGTATCACATTCAGGGGAGAGCCTGTGGGCTGTCTGTCCATTAGCTGGCTGACTCATTCTGCTGAGTAAACACAACACTTCCATTGCCCTTGTCCTCTGCTACTTTCTCACATGCTCACCTCCCACCCCCAAAGTACTGAGATCAAAATAGCCCACTGTTTGCATGTTTATGTGTGTGTGTGTCTGTGTGTATGTCTGCATACATGAAGGTCTGACTGTGGTTGTTTGTATGTGTGCTGGGGAGTAGCCCAGGAGAAGCTGGAGAAAGAGAGAGATGGGGAACAAAAAGAGAGAGGAGGTAGAGGAGGAAGGGAGGGAGACACAATTAAGCTCTCTCTCCCTTTAACACTTCTGTGTGGTGAAAGAGGTGGAGGAGCAGGAGAGAACTAGACCCTTTTCAAGTGGCAGACTGAAGACAGTGTAAAGTCAACTTTTGTGGTAAAATGGTACATGGAGGGTGTTGGTCTGATCACAGTTGAAGCCAGGATGAAGGTAAGTGCTGAATGTGAAGTGGCTGCTAGCAGGCAGTGACACAAACAGTATAAGTTCATCTGCCACTTACATCTGCCCTGGGAGTCCATAGTCAGCATACAAGATGCTAAATTATTTCTTGCTAACGGGCAAGAAAAAAATCTTGGGGGAAAAAAAGGGGCATTGGGGTTGATGTATGCCATCAACGTAAGCCATTTGATGGATGCTTTTATCCAAAGAACCGTACAGTACCACAACTGCATTCATTTTTAATTATGGGTAGCTCCAGTGACAGCGTCGGTGTCAGGCTCTACACAGGCCACTCTGTGCCACAGTTAATGCGTTGCAGATTTTCAAAGAAAAGGTTTTCAAATGAATGGTGATGCCTACACATAACAGCTTCAGCTGGTGATTGACTTTTCATAAGTCACCAGCTCATTATGGGGCAGCATCTGTGCTAAAAAAGTACCTATCTGAATTGCTGTTTTTGCTCAGAATGGTAAGAATGGTAACAAGCCTACTGTACACCAGTAAGATAAGGCAAGGTAATACAAGATGAAACGTTATTGGTCCCTATGGGTAAATTGGTGGGGCCTAATTTGAATTATTTTTGTCCCATAACTTATTTTTGTGCTAAGCAGCACCATACATTTCCCTGATGTGAAACATTATGTTGTACGCACGCCTGGAGGCGTAGAACAGCCCAGCCATCACTAGAGACACCAAGTCTTGTTAAAACCAAGACCCAATTAAGATATCTCACACAAGGAAGGAAGGAAGACTTGGAGAAAAAAGTATTATACTACCAAATATCCACCATCTTTCAAATGGTGGATATTTGCTTTTGGAAAGAAAGTTTTATTAGTTAATCCAAACAAACTGTCAGATGTCTCGAAGTATTTTTCTACTGTTAGTGATTCAGAACAAACATTATAAATCATTCCACATTACAAACAATAATATCATGTTATTTCTTCAAAACTCCATCTACTTTCATTCAATAGCTGTAAAATGGATTGTGGAATAAAGAAAGATGGAACCATTTCCTTCTAAGAGCGTTGCACAGCATCAAGAGTATAAAAAGACATTGATTTTCCTTGATGGCAACAAAATCTCATTACCCATCTTCTTGACATAAAAGAAATATGATTAAATGCAACAATGTCTCATAAGAAAAAGCGCAGAATCAAACGGAATAAAAAAAATGACTGTTATAGTACATAAACTCCTCCATTCAACAGAATTTCAAATCATCTAAATTAGATCTAGCCTACATCAAACTAAAGTCCACTAAAAAACAAGTTTCAAAAGGCAAAAATGTCCTTAGCAGCTCTCTTTAAAATAGGGGATGTGGAGTCATTTACTAAAGTGTGAAAGACTTAGTGGTGGGAAGACAGATTTTTTTTTAATTCTTTAAGACGGAGTATGTCTACTGCCATGAATTTGTCTGAACTCATTTACAGCTGTACAAACATTCCCAGCAGCCATGCAGCAGCCCTCAGCAGCCATGGCTTACAATTGACATTCAATTGTCTTGTGTAAAAACCACAACCGGGTTAAATAATCACTGACAGACGAACAACTGCTAACGCACTGAACGAAGAAATCACTCACATTTGTACCGTGCTTTGTGACCAAAAGGTGACCTTGCCTCCACAGCTGAATGGTTCGTTGAGTGCGATACAGCAACTGAACGGGTTTGCTCAGTCCCAACAAAAGATGTTGATTCAGCAGCTGAGCTACTAACTCACACACAAGCAACTGAACTGCTGAACAAACTGAACAATGCACCATGTAGTAGTATGTTGTTTGGATGTCACATAATCACAATAATGACTGAATGAACAAGGACGTTTGTGAATTTGAGTTTGTTGCGACTGTCCTGAATGCTTGTTTTGTGTTTACAAGCTTCCCGGCTTGCTGAGAAGTGTACAGAGCACAGTCCAACCACAGACACCGAATCGACCCATTACTATAAAGAAGCAGACTCGACTGCACACCACTAAGTATGCACACAGTACACTAGTTTCATGTCTAGCCAAAGCATCGGACCCCACACTGAGCTTCTAGGCCAGCACTTTGCAACGTGTCCTTCAAAGAATGCCAAAGAGCATTCGCCTCTCCTCGGCCCTCACAGCCAATCGATAGCACACTCTTCTGCCTCCATAGCAAAGAAGAAAAAAAGACTTCTACCACATCTGTGTGTGTGTCTGTTTGTGTGTGTGAGTGTATGTGCTGTCTGGTTGTGTCGTCACCCAGTCCAGACACGGACAAACGCACACACACACACACACACACACACACACACACACTAACCCACACGTACTCACACATGCACATTGGCAGGAACTGAAATCCTTACATATTCTTTCAATCATCCAAGCTGCTGAAATACAGGAGCATGGCACGGGGCTGGCTGAGTAGATAAATCTATAAATCAGATTTGATGTTTCCTGTCTGCCTGCCTGTCTATTTGTGTGTGTGCGTGTCTGCTATGTACTCAGTCAGCATCTCTGTTCGTCCCAGACACAGATTAAAGGGGTGAAACTGATCTGCGATCAGCCATGCTGTAATCCCCTCCATGTTGGCCATCATCACTTCATCTCTAGTCAACTGATAAAGAAGCCAGCAGACAGGATGTGCAAAAGCATTTATTAAGTAATGATATTAAGACTAATACCCAAATATTTCCATTTGGGCAATGCGATTTGGAAAAGTGAAGTGTACAGTGAATTTCAATGGTGAGCATTATTAAGCATCATTAACCAATACTTTCAGGGGGATTTAATGAAATTCCAAATTAATCAACAGAGCTGCAGAAGGATTGACCTAACTCAATCTAGTGGTGTGCTTCTGTCTTCAAGATTTTCTTTGTGGCACTTTCAGCAGCGCTAAATTGGGATCATTGTTAATAAACTCACATAGCATATATTCATTAGTGACTTGACCCCTTTCCACAAAGGTCAGGATTATCCAGAATTATTGCTAGAGAGCATATTAACAGACTGTACTATGTGTGGGAGGAGGGGTGGAGAGAGATGAGTGATGGAGAGAGAGGGGGGGGGGGTGAGAGGGAGAATTGAGAGAACATTCTGTATTTCAGAGGAAAGGTTGGTGCAAGCATCGAGGAACAGCAAAGCAGTGCGTTATGAAATGCTAAAAAAGGAGAGATAAAGAGAGAGGTGTGGGGAGCAGTAACTATATTTTGTGGTCGTGGTGAAGGGCAGAAGTCATGACTAAGGTTTAAGGTTAGGCTTAGCAACTAAAACCTATTCCCATAAATGCTATCAAATGATTTGCAGCCCACTTCTGTACCAACAGTACTTTTGTCAGCAAAGGAGATAAACTTTTAAAGCAGTTTTTATCAATTTCATTTCTCACATCACCGGTCTTTTGCTTTCTAGAGTAATATAGGTTATAATCATAAGCCAAGATTTGTGAAAGTATACAGGAGTGGGGAAAAAATTGGAAACACCACATGAAAAATAATTTGAATAACTTAAGTAACTAAATCACAATTACAAAGGTAGCTACATGGGTGAGTCATATCAAGTTGATTAACAATTAGCAGTATATGTCAGCTTTAAAAGAAGTCTGATATCACCACTTTTATATACGAGTTTTCAAAACAACATGAGGCAACTACTTCCAAAGAGGCCAGAAAAAGAGAATTTGAGAAGTATTATTTACTTAGAAGTATTTAATGTGACAAAGAGGAACAGTAGCAAGTGAGTCACAAGCCAAAGCTCACCATAGGGACAGACAGACACATGACAGGATAATTGCTAAACATCACAAACTATGGCCTCCAAAATTACCACAGAATTGAATCAACACCTGTGACACAGCATCAACCAAAACAGACCTTCACAAAGCAGGACTACCACTCAGAAACTGCTTGTTTCGAAAGCCAATACACAAAGTCACATAACATGGTCTGAGGAACACAAAACCTGGACCCCTGAGCAGTGGAAAAATAATACAATAAAATACAATGGTCTGATGAGTCATCTTTCACCATTTCTCCTACATCCAGATAGGCTTATGTTTGGAGAAGCCAAATGATGCCTCCAACCCTGAATGTGTGTTGCCAGCTGATAAACACGGTGGTGGCTCTGTAGTGATACAGGCAGCCATCTCATTGGAGTCATTAGGTCTGATGATGGCTCTGCATGGTTGTATAACAGGCAAAAAACACATGAGGCCATTTTACAGGACCTGGTGCACCCTATGGGGCAAAGAGTGTTCCCTCATGATGTTCCCATATTCCAAACTGAAAATGCAACCACTAGGCCTACACAAATTCAGGAGTGGATTCATGAACACCTGGATGAAGTCTACCGCCCTACATGGCCTCCCCAATCACCAGATCTATATCACTGAACCTCGATGGGAAGTTCTGGAGCTCAGAGTATGAAGTAGGTTTCCACATCCTTCATTCCTCAAAGAACTCCTCACTACACAGTTCAGGACTTGTATGACAGCTTTCTAAGGAGGACTGAAGCTGTTCTGAAGGCAAAGGCTGACCCCACCTCTTATCAGGTACTTGACATTCATATATTGTTAGATGTTTCTCTTATTTTGTCCACCCACTGCCTTGAGACTGGCATGCCTGCTTAGTCCAAGAAGAATTATGGGCCCAGAACTGGCACCACAGTCACCAATTTTTGCCGCTATTGTCAAGGAAACTTAATTGTCTTGTCAATGTTGTCTAGACCTGATAATCTAGACAGCTTGAGAGAGAAGTAAAACCAAGGTAAAGAGGAGATGGGCACAGAGAAAACAAGATAAGGAGAGACTAAATGGGTGAGGAAAGTCAGATGACAAAGATATGAATGGAGGAACAATGTGAGAGAAGAAAGGAAGACAGGTAAAGATAAATAGAGAGAAGGAAGGGGGGGAGAGAGTTGTGGGCAACTAGAATGAATGAAAACAGTTTGAGGTAAACGGAAGAGAGAAAATGAGAAAGAGGGAGAGACAAATAGATAGACAGAGAGAGATTGGGGATTGAAATAGGGAGAAATAAGACACAGAAAGCCACAGAGGAGGAAAAAGATAGAGACAGAAAACAGGTGAAACAGAGGTATAAAGTGGAGGCACTGACCCCTGTCTGAATAATGCTACCTCACACCGTAACAGCACCTTGAACCAGAGCTAATGGACCATATCCACATCTAGTTTTTCTCTCTTTCTCTCTCTCTTTCTTTCTCTCTCTCTCTCTCTCTCTCTCTTTCTCTCTCACTCTCTCTCTAGCTATTCTTTACCACACACACGTTCACACCCCCACACAAACCTATCCTCTGCCACGCACGCACGCACACACACACAAAGACATGATAAAACCAAGGCAAGTGGTTTAAAGTATACATTATACATGAACTATATATGAGAAGGATTTTCTACAAAAGATACACGAAAACACATGTACAAGCATGAGCATATGCAGAGATGCATGCACAAGCAAAATTACACATGCACACACACACACACACACACACACCTTATTGTGTGTATCCCAGTGTGCCCTACATACCCATTCATGGCAATCCTGCGGGAAGTTGTTCCAACTCTGCCAGAGACCAAGCTTGTCTGACATCCCAATTACTGTGCACTTTAACCACTGTTTCCTCATGGCTGAATCTGTCCACAAACACACACACACGCCCAAGAATATGTGCGCACAGTGCGCACAACCACGTAGGCAGAGAAACACACACATCTATTTGCCCACTCAAATCCATTTCCTAACACACACACATATTCACTCATGCACACCCAGGGAACACAATGAACATTTGCTCATTTAAACACAGACCGACAGATACACACACACACACACACACACACACACGCACGCAGAGTTGTTTCCCACTAAGCCCAGTCTATTGGAAAGAGTGGTGTGATTTTAGCAGAAATGTCGTTCTCATTAAACAAGGCAGACAATTCCCATTTGCCTTCCCAATTACACTCCCTCCCTCTTCATTTTCTCTTTCTCTTCTTTCCTCTTTCTCACACACTCACACATGCAGCACAGAGTGATAGTTACACACACGTACACAACACACAGAGTAATACACACACATACTCAACACAGAAGCAGACACACATGCACACATATATACTGCAGCTCCACAACACCAAGATAGAGATACACAGGTTATGTTTTCCAAGTGGCTGGCTGGCTGCTGTATATTCCCGTTCTGTCTCTGTGCTTTTCCTCTGAGTCTAAGGAGAAAAAAGGGGAGTGTTTCTTCAATGGAAGTAGCCCAAAGATTAATTCACTTAATCTTGGCCTGTAAATGGGGTATTCAAGCGGCTTAAAAAACAAATTGAATGCAAAGGCTGAGAGTAATAACAACATTTGTCTTAGCCGCGGCACAATGCCCCTTTCCACAGCGCTCTTCCACATGAGCTGGTGGCTAGATTTCCAACATCCATTATGACAGAAGTGGGCTCATGCATACACACACACGTACATGCACGGTCTCACAAACACACTCTCTCTCTCCTTCTCACAGACACACACACTTTCCTATTCCTACATATAGTATGTATGTAGAGACAGAAAGGAGATAGGGACAGTGTTTCCCACAGAATTCAAATGTATTTGTGGTGGTTGGTGGGTTGGCCGGGGGGGGGGACAGTGCTAACAGCTAAAATATAAACAGTGCACCGTTCTGTTTGTTGCTTGCTTTTGTCTAAAAGGTACAGAAGAATAGAAATGAGGCCCCTTTTACAGAGAAATCTGCTTTTCTGCCCCTCTGCCCTGCTACATCTCTCTGTGCTGTCAGTTTCACCTGTATCTTTACATCGTTAAATTACTAGCCTTTGACATTGTTACATTATCTACTCTGTTTTACTGCTTAGCAGCTCCTCTGGTCCGGACTGTCCCTGCTCCTCCTCAGGAGTCCTTTTCCTCCTTTGAAAATATTTTTCAATATTAATCTAGCTTGAGGGAGCAAACATTCAGAGTCAGAGTTAAAAAGGTAATATTAACCTAACACTGACTAGCAGCTAGACCGCGTGCTAATCTTGGAAACTCAGCTGTATTCCGGGTAAAGTTAACTGTTAGTTCTTTTCGGGAAATCAGCCGGCTGCCTTCTTGGGATGGAAAAAAAAAAATCCCTCACGCCCGCATGTGCAACGGGAGGCGAACAGACGGGTCCGGTGAGAGAGAGGGAGGGAGCGAGCGAGCGAGCATGAGAGAAAGAGAGAGAGAGAGAGAGAGAGAGAGGGAGCGAGAGAGCAAACAAGCGACAGAGAAAGGGAGCGAGAGAGAGAGAGAGTGCGCGGAGCAATTAGGGGCTGAGCGAATCAATGCGCTACACGCAATTCTATAGTGAACAAATATAGTGAAATAGTGAACAAACAAACAAAAAAATAAAACATTGTGGCGGTCAGTGCTGATATTGTGGCGGGCCGCCACAAAGTTTTCTGTGTGGGAAACCCTGAGGGAGAGAGAGAGAGACAAAGATAGTAAAGAGAGGATAGTTCAGCGTGTGTGTGTGTGTGTGTGTGTGTGTATGTGTATGTGTGTGTTTGAGAGCCTTGAACAGATGTTATACTGTGGTTTTCACTGTGTAATCCCCAGATTCATCATGCTACCCATCAGTCATATACAATCACAGGGATCAAAGGGTTAATGTTGCAGAATATAGGTTAAACTCAAAGACGACAGACACAGGCAAAATCAACAGCTTAAGTCTCCACTCCTAACATGCTGTATATAACACTTTTAGAAAAACTGTTTTTTTAACAGTTTGATCATGGGCAAACACTTTGCTAATGACTTAGAAATGAATGCAAATTATTTTTACATGAGTAATAACTAATTAGTTAATGCAATTAGTGAACAGTTCCATAGTAAATCACTAGTAAATTATGTACTCGCCATTAGTAAATTATGCATGAATGATTAATCAGTTTTTTTATGCCATACATTAAATGTACTGGATTTTATCGTTGGTGCCCTGCAGAAACCTCACATCTCCCCTTTTGCCATGTTTGAAGGGAAAATCAAGCAGTTTTTCTCAGTTCCCCCAAAAAATCTTTTGAGATAGTGATTTGTACAGGGCGGTGGGGATATACAGTACACAATTACATCATCAAGTAACACTGATTACCACAGGATATATATGACCAGGGTATGATATTTTTCCTAAAGTTTGGAGAAAACTAGATTTTTTTAAGTTTATTTCCTTGACCTTGTTGAGAATACACTGTAGATCTTTTCATTTCTTTGGATCAGTCTTGCTTCCCAAGTCAGGGACCCAATCAATCAAGCTAGATTAGCCCCAAGGTCTGTCATGTGAATTATGCTTCCTTAATAACAATGTAGAACATCATTAACAATGGGACTTTGGCTGGGGATCAGTCATCAGTCGTCAGGTTGCTGAACAGCTGACACACCCATATGCACTGCACACTGTTGTATAATATGTAATGTTATCATGTACTGTATATTGTGTATATAATGTATACATACGAGTGCATAGTGTACATAGTCTATGTAGGTCTGTAGTGTCTTTCTCTTTTTTGTTGGTTTTGTGATGGTGTGCCCTTTGTGTTAAGGCAGAGAGAGCCAGAGCACAAGTATTTCATTGTATTCTAATACACATGACAATAAAGTTGAAAGTGAAAATGAAATTCAACCGGTTTCCTTAACATGTGATACAATCTTCTGAGTGAAGTCATTGAGACAGGGTGAGCCATGAGAGACTGTGCTTCACAATGATTTTAGAATAGCTAAGGAACAGCTAAGAGGCTTTAATTGACACGATGTGAAGTGGAGCGGTAACACACCATAATTAAAACAGGATGCAAATTTTCAATAAACATTTTGTTTTTAATCAATAACAATTAAAAATAATAATAATACTTTGATGTTATTCTTCCACCAAGCAATATAGCTCTAGTGCTGGTATGGGTGGTGATTTTAAGTTGACAACTTAATATTGAAATTAACTGTTGCATGATCAAAGGTGTGCAATCATTGGCCAAATTTAAAACAGCTTTGAATGTGACTCAGCCAATCAGAACAGAAGACCAGAACTATCTGTTTTCAACGGTTATCATATAATTTATTTTATTTATTTCCATTTTTTTTATTTTGTTGGGCTTCACAGTTCACATACATGAGACTGTTCTAATCAGTTCTACTCAGGTGACAAACGACATCCTCAACCTTCTGTTAGACCTTAGTGCTGCTTTTGACACGATTGATCACAGCATTCTGATCAATAGTTTGAAAAATGGGATCGGGCTCACTAACACTGCTCTTAATTTCTTTAAATCATATCTTTCTGATAGAAAATTTTCTGTTGTGATTGGCTACGCCTCCTCTGCCCCGGTGCGTCTCAATTGTGGCGTTCCCCAAGCGTCAATCTAGGCCGCTTGTTGTTCTCCATCTATATGTTGGATAATGGATAAAAATACATTGCATCCATCATTTAATGCAATCCGAGTCTTATAATGGAGGAAGACTCGATTTGCATTAAATAATGGATAAAGTTTGGGGGGTTTTTCACTCAAAGCGATCGTATGGCATCAGAAGACTTTGATTATGCTGCACAAGTTGTATGGAGTACTTTTATGGTTATTTTTTGTTATTTTTGGAACTGTAAATATCATTCCACAAAGACTTCACTTGTTTTGGAGAAGGCTGCTATGGAATTGTGCTGGGTTATATGTACTAACAAACTTCACCAGTGTTTCAACTGGCATGGGGGTGAGTAGATAATGACTGAATTTTCATTTTTGGGTGAAATGTTCCTTTAAAACTAAAGGTGACCAGACTGCAGTCGGAGCTCCTATGCTTCGAAGCAGCCTTCCTGAGGAACTCATGCTAGCGGAGTCTGAGTCATTTTTTAAATCCTTGCCTGTTTCTTTCATAGAAAAGCAGTCCCCGTAATTGTTTTATTTCATTCTCTTGTTATGTTTTTGTTACTCTTATTTAATTTCTGTTGCATTTGGCTCTGCTTTTATTCAGCTTTGTTCTAATTGTTTTGACTTTTATTGACTTATCAGCTTTGTTTGAATTATATTTGGCTTTTATTGTAATTTTATTTTTCTGTCCTGTGTTTTTGCCTATGTTTTCCTTCCTTGTGTCTGTAAAGCACTTTGTAACTTTGTTTTGAAAACTGCCATAGAAATTAAGTTACAGTTGTTATCATTATTTACAATTTCTTATATAATTTAAGTGGATAAGTCACATTAATTTAATGGGCAATTATGAAGATAATACAAAGCTGATATATGATAAGCAAACAAGCTGCAAAAAAGCCACATATCACCAAAGGGAATTGCAGAGCTTGGTGACGGCCTATTCTCTAGCTAACACAATGGCTGGGGTCTGATGCAGCTACAGATTATAATAACAACAGTAATATTGAGCGACAAGGCGTCAGCGAAAATCTTCCCCTCCTGACCGTCTTTCCTCGAGCTGTCTCTCCTCATCCCTCTCTCATTCCTGATAAATGCCGCTTCATCTCCTGTCCTCCTATCCTCCTTCTTCCATCCTGCCATCCCTCTCTCCATCTCATAGACCCTTCTCTAACGAGGTGGATAGATTCTGACGGGTTCTAATGAGAACACATTCCACTAGAATAACTTTCAGATCCTGTGCTGTCATACACACACACACACACACAGTTACTGTAACTGTGTGTGTCTCACAGACGTCCCTCACACAGAGGCACACACACAAATTCATGCGCATACACACATTCACACACACAGCTACACATTTACACACATGTACCACACTCCCCATGATGGCTGGTATGGGAAATTGGGTTTTCAAATAATGAGTGTGAAGGGTGAGTTTCAACTGCCACTGGCTAGTTTTTGTATGTGTGAGTATGTCTGAGAAAAAGAGAGAGGGGAAGAGAGAGGTAGGCTCCCTGGGTGCCATAGTGTGTGCCAAGTGTGAGTGAGTGTGTGTGTGTGCACGTAACGTTAGTGGAACATTGTTAAGGGAATTATGCTGCATGACTTGTCAGTGTACATTTGTATCACTGTAACCTTGCTCCCATGATAAAACATAGATAGCCCGATAGTAGCAGTCACATACAGTATATGAGAGAAACTCCAGTTGTTCGAGGAAACCATACAGCAGTCCAAGTATAGAGCTTAAAGTGCTATGCAAATATACAAATATGGCTATTAAAAACAATCACCTCTACTTCTCTCCTTAGCATACTTGCCAACCCTCCTGCCAGGAGACTCTTTTCATGCCTCTTTCCCGGTGTTCTCCCGATTTTCTCCCATATTTTGATCAAATTTCAAAATCTGCCCATTTACTTTACCCGTTAAAAACACTAACACAAAAAATCTAGGCCCTATACTTATCACTGCTGTTTCCGAAACTATCCAAAAGAATGTTACACCAAAAATGCAGTGTCGATGGTTACGTTATTAGCAGTTCTCACTTGTGACTACTTCTGTCTTCACTGAAAACACCGTTATGCAAACTAGACTACTTCTCTTTTGGCTGGGATTCAATGAGTGTCTCACATTCCAACCAATATCTTTTTATATGTGAGAGGCTTATTTGATTTAGGCAAAAGTGTAAAGTTTAAGGTCTTGGGAAGCTACGGATAGTGGTGTAAGATCCAGAAGTATCTTTAAATGAATAGAAAACTATTTTGTTTAGCAGGTGCTCCTATTCCAAACATGCGTAATATTGTAATTTTAGACAGTTGCATGTATTCCTTCTCCATTATCGTTATTAGTTCAGTGGAGGTTGGAGCCAAACAAATGTATACAACTTACATTTGCCTCTCGTTTCACCACTGCAGACTGCAGAGAGAAGACATACTGTATACGTATATACAGAAGAGGTGACATGAAATGTTTATAATGCAGACTGAATAATGGAACTGGAATAAACTTGTGTAGGGAGGCGAGTTATCCTTTCCCACAGCACAAGATCTGTTCATCAGGGGCCAAAATCAGGTCAGTCAGTCTATCAGTCAAAGTTAATTTGTGAACGATAAATTGAGGTAAATATTCTATAAGGGCTTTAACTGATCGGTATAAAGAAAAATGCTGAGGAAATCTATTTACTTATTTGTGCACACGTTTGAATTCACCTGTTGAAACACGGACAAGTAACAAGTTTCAGTTTATTTATGTGCCATGTGTGCCAGTATCCATTTATGTCACCATGTGGAGTTGTCGATAGGTTCCTGTCACCAAACTCCTGTCCATTTATGGTACTGGGCGAATGAAGCAATTCTGACTCTGATTCCTTTAGCTATGAAAATAAAGTGCTCTTTTGGAGAGCAGGGACTCGTGGGTCAAGTATTTTTGTCTCAAATGCATTGTCATGATTTGAGATATGAGTTTTTAGCAAGGTAAAAATATTCATAGTAGGATGGGAGCAGGCTATATTTAAGAGCTGCATGAGACTGAAAGGGGAGAGTGCAGTGTGGCTGTGGGTCTGGCTGTAATCTAATCTGATTGTGGCAGTGGATCAGATCCATCCATTTTCATTCTGCTACCTGCGCACACACACACACACACACACACACAAACAAACAAACAGTGGATACGGCTTTGAGAGTTTGCACACACACACACATTACTCCCCTGAGGATTTGCTGGTGGAGAGGAGTTTTTTTTTTTTTTAGTTTTTATCAAACACACTTGTAATCAGGAGATGGGAGGGGGGGGGTAGCATGAGGGAGACAGATGGTGGAGAGAGAGATTGGGTGGTTGAATGAAGAAAAGGAAAGAAGACAAGGGGAGAGGAAGAGGGATATGGTCAGATTATAAAACCACTGAGGAGAGTAAAATAAGGATGGTGGTAATTAGAGATACTCAAGGAAATTAAAAAGGGAAAGAGAGGGGGGAGAGAGGGAAGAAGGAGTTAAAGAGAGGAATAAAAGGAATAAAATAGTGAAGAGAAATGAAAAAGGGAAGAAGACTTTGTTGACAGAGGGGGGAGGAGTGAGAGAGAGAAGGAGAGGGAGAAGAATAATCAGAGGGAGGGAGGGGTGAGACCGAGGTGAAGGAAAGGGAACAAGGCATGGAGGATTTTTGTTGATTGGATTAAAAAAAAAAGAGAAAAGACAGGAGAGAAGAGCGAGGAAGAGCCAGAGGGAGAATGAGGGAAGGAGAGAGTCAGGGAGATTTATTGAAAATGGAGGGAGTGCAAAGGAGCGATAGATAAAAAAAAAAAAAAAAAAAAGCAGGAGGGAAAGAGCAATTTAGACAGAGGAGAAGAGGGCGGAAGAGAGAAATGGCAGTGCAATTAACAGCTAGACCTTGTTTCCTAGCCTCGACTCACCTGTCTCGGTGCATGATAAATCTACTAACCTGGACACACACAGACACACACACACATGCACGCACACACATGCACGCACACACAAACACACAGGGGCCAAACATAGCTAAACACCAAGTATTGAGCTGATCTAATCTGAGCCAAACCAGTCTGCTTCCTCCAGCCTTAATCCTATTATTACCACCTCCTAGTGGGACCCATCACGTTACACACACCACACACACACACACACACACACATACTGGTCTCCATGTTGGATGGGGACCAACTTTCTGATCATCACTTGTGGGTACCACCCTTTCTAAAGGTTCTAGAGGTATGAAAAAAATCAGGTACACTAACCATAGCTTTGTTAGCTTATACACGACTTCAAATCACTGAATTGATGAAGTAATGACTTGACCATGCTAAATGGGGACTTATGAAAAATCGAGTGAACATGGCTGATGGGGACCTCATTTACATATATTTTGCATAATTCACACAAATTCCCATTTGATTAGTGGGGACCTTGCAACAAAAATAAGTGTATTACTATATTGAAATGGCATATGATGTGCATCTATATTGCGGAAATCCTCAGATTATTGCATTCGTTAAAAAAAAGTTTAATCTACAACTAAGTAGAATTAAAAGATACAGTAGTAGTACATGACCGTTCAGATTTTGAAATGGGTTGGTTGTTCATAGATGATGTAAATGTAGCATGAGGCCTGCACATGGTGCTAGTAATGCAAAGCACCACTCTTGCATAGAACGCCTAGTGCTGTGTATGTAGCCATCTTCACAACATTGCAGATTTTAGGTTTGATAAGAATATCAGGGTGTTTGAAGTTAATATTTATGGATGAAGTAATGAAAGGCTATCTCTATTCATAACGTATGAAGGATTGAAAGAGTAGTGAATTATTGTCTGGATATTTTCCAACCCATATCTGCCACAGAACAAGTCAAACCTTTAAAGTCAAACCATCTTGACCAGGACTCCCTGGCAGAAGATTGTATCTCAATGGGACCTTCCTGGTTAAATAAAGTATAAATAAAAAATAAAATTTAAACCCTTGTACTTTCCACTGTTTGAGCTATTCTTTCTTTAATTCTCACACAGGCACAACCATTTTGTTTTCTAGTTTTTACCTCAGTCAACCACTGTTAATCACCTAACTACTACTCAATCACCTGACACTTAGTACCACCATAATAAAACTACTACTAACTACTAACTGAACTCAAAGACATGAAACTCACATTTAAATTGTACAATTCAACGTTTAATGAGTTCAACTGGCACTTCAGAGCAAAACAATTTAATGCAAAACATTCAAATGCTTTTTAAAAGGTAGGAAATATGTTCAACATGTTCAGTAGACCTTTTGCTGAGACATGCGAATGTAAACAAAAACTGCCATCCCAGAGAGTTGGTAATCTTCACACTATTGACGTTGCCATTTCCTTTTGTAGGCCATAATGCGGTTATGAACATAGAATTTCAGGTTCTGCCAGTCCCGGTTCTTAAGAGCTTCTGGTTCAGCCCTTAAACATTTCTCACAGTCACTCTTTGCTGGTACAATACAAGATGTGATGAATCGATTCATGTGCCTTTCCACCGCCTGCACCTCTGTCTGCTTCCAGGGTGTTTTCGTCTTCTGGGTAGCTTCACCTTAAAGTGGGCAGAAAAACACATTTGTAATTGAAAGGATTAGAAAGGGTGTCTGCTGGAATTCCGATAATTTCTGAATCCTATATCAGTATACAGTATATGCCAGCATCTACAGTACAAGTAAAATTATTTGCACTCTACCTATGGATAGAATTACATTGTCAGTCAAACACTGATTTGTGCATTCTGCCACTTGGACTGAAATGAACACTGGGGAAAAGGAAAAGATGATGAGGACCATTTTTTCCTATAAGCCATACATATTGTGTTGTCTTAAAAAAGAAATTGTTAAATCTGATCACTGTAGTGGGCTCACTTTTTATACATTCATGAAAATAATATTAATTTATAATTTTTCAAACTAAATTTTCAGGAAGAAACAGTATTTATCATGTTCTTATCAACATTTTAGATCCTGTGCTTGCAGGAGTTTGGCGCAAAGTTGCTACAGTGGACATTAAGCAAAAAATGATGAGTGAAATAAATCCATCTAGTTATTCTACTATGTAGTATGTCCAAAGAATTATATAACACATTACAACCATTAAACAAGTACTACTATGGTGATTATGGCTTTAGCAGCTTTAGCTCTGTTGATATTAAAGCTACTTGAAACACTTGCATTAGCTCTAACATGAGTTGCTTCTACAGTATGAGTAATAATGCACGTTATTACAATGCATCCATCCACTCATTAAACTGCTCCAGCCCCTGTGAGCACCCAGTTCCTTGGTATAGGGGCTGTCCTAAATATCCCACTACCATTAGCCTTCTATATGCATTACATTAAACTGTTTGACTGTACTGATTCACACTAGATTACCATCACAATAAGCTTCCTTATTTCTTTTAGCTGGTTAAAAACACAAAAACAAACAAAGCATGACTATGACAGACTCTAGAATAAAATCTGAAGTGATAAACATGAATGTACCTGTGGTGTTTGGACCAGTAGCATCATCCATCTGTGTCTTTGACAGGAGAGAAGGATGTGAGTCCATGGCATTAGCTGTATCGCTGGTCATCTGCAAACACATATTTCACAATGACAATATTTTAGAATATGAAAACATAAGAAACAAATGGTAAATTTGATGTAAAAAGAGCATAACACACAATTAGATTGATGACAAAATCTCTGAGATGAGATGCATGCCAATATACACCAGACTTCAGAGAAAAAACATCAAATTCATATTAAAATATTTCTTCTTGCCCATCCAAGCTCTATCTGCGTTCACACATCTTGAATAAAACAGGCTTTGTGGGGACATTTCACACACAATGTTACAGTTCCTTGTGGGGACCAGTTGTCTCAGTTGTGTCCAAAGTCAAACACTGACTGAAGGTGTCCCCACAGCACACCTTCAGTCAAACACTGACTGAAGGTGTGCTGTGGGGACGTCGTGAGTGTCCAGAATATAGTGATAATTAACCAAGAAAAAAATCCCTATGAAGGTTAAAATCTGTCCTAAATATCCCACTACCATTAACCTTCTAGATGCATTACATTAAACTGTTTGACTCTACTGATTCACACTAGATTGCCATCACAATGAACTTCCTTCTTTATTTTAGCTGGTTAAAAACACAAAAACAAAAAAGCACGACTATTAAGAGACTCTAGAATTAAATCTGAAGTGATAAACATGAATGTACCTGTGGAGGAGTGTTGTTTGGACCAGTAGCATCATCCATCTGAGTCTTTGACAGGAGAGAAGGATGTGAGTCCTCCTTCATCATGGCATTAGCTGTATCGCTGGTCATCTGCAAACACATATTTCACAATGACAATAATTTAGAATATAAAATCATAAGAAACAAATGGTCAATTTGATGTAAAAAGAGCGGAACACGCAATTAGATTGATGACTTGTTCAGACAAAATCTCTGAGATGAGATGCATGCCAATATACACCAGACTTCAGAGAAAAAACATCAAATTCATATTCAAATATTTCTTCTTGCCCATCCAAGCTCTATCTGCGTTCACACATCTTGAATAAAACAGGCTTTGTGGGGACATTTCACACACAATGTTACAGTTCCTTGTGGGGACCAGTTGTCTCAGTTGTGTCCAAAGTCAAACACTGACTGAAGGTGTCCCCACAGCACACCTTCAGTCAAACACTGACTGAAGGTGTGCTGTGGGGACGTCGTGAGTGTCCAGAATATAGTGATAATTAACCAAGAAAAAAATCCCTATGAAGGTTAAAATCTGTCCTAAATATCCCACTACCATTAACCTTCTAGATGCATTACATTAAACTGTTTGGCTGTACTGATTCACACTAGATTACCATCACAATAAACTTCCTTCTTTATTTTAGCTGGTTAAAAACACAAAAACAAAAAAGCACGACTATTAAGAGACTCTAGAATTAAATCTGAAGTGATAAACATGAATGTACCTGTGGAGGAGTGTTGTTTGGACCAGTAGCATCATCCATCTGAGTCTTTGACAGGAGAGAAGGATGTGAGTCCTCCTTCATCATGGCATTAGCTGTATCGCTGGTCATCTGTAAACACATATTTCACAATAACAATAATTTAGAATATAAAATCATAAGAAACAAATGGTCAATTTGATGTAAAAAGAGCGGAACACGCAATTAGATTGATGACTTGTTCAGACAAAATCTCTGAGATGAGGTGCATGCCAATATATTCCAGACTTCAGAGAAAAAACATCAAATTCATATTCAAATATTTCTTCCTGCCCAGCCAAGCTCTGCGTTCACACTTCTTGAATAAAACAGGCTTTGTGGGGACATTTCACACACAATGTTACAGTTCCTTGTGGGGACCAGTTGTCTCAGTTGTGTCCAAAGTCAAACACTGACTGAAGGTGTCCCCACAGCACACCTTCAGTCAAACACTGACTGAAGGTGTGCTGTGGGGACGTCGTGAGTGTCCAGAATATAGTGATAATTAACCAAGAAAAAAATCCCTATGAAGGTTAAAATCTGTCCTAAATATCCCACTACCATTAACCTTCTAGATGCATTACATTAAACTGTTTGGCTGTACTGATTCACACTAGATTACCATCACAATAAACTTCCTTCTTTATTTTAGCTGGTTAAAAACACAAAAACAAAAAAGCACGACTATTAAGAGACTCTAGAATTAAATCTGAAGTGATAAACATGAATGTACCTGTGGAGGAGTGTTGTTTGGACCAGTAGCATCATCCATCTGGGTCTTTGACAGGAGAGAAGGATGTGAGTCCTCCTTCACCATGGCATTAGCTGTATCGCTGGTCATCTGTAAACACATATTTCACAATGACAATATTTTAGAATATGAAAACATAAGAAACAAATGGTCAATTTGATGTAAAAAGAGCGGAACACGCAATTAGATTGATGACTTGTTCAGACAAAATCTCTGAGATGAGGTGCATGCCAATATATTCCAGACTTCAGAGAAAAAACATCAAATTCATATTAAAAATATTTCTTCCTGCCCAGCCAAGCTCTGCGTTCACACTTCTTGAATAAAACAGGCTTTGTGGGGACATTTCACACACAATGTTACAGTTCCTTGTGGGGACCAGTTGTCTCAGTTGTGTCCAAAGTCAAACACTGACTGAAGGTGTCCCCACAGCACACCTTCAGTCAAACACTGACTGAAGGTGTGCTGTGGGGACGTCGTGAGTGTCCAGAATATAGTGATAATTAACCAAGAAAAAAATCCCTATGAAGGTTAAAATCTGTCCTAAATATCCCACTACCATTAACCTTCTAGATGCATTACATTAAACTGTTTGACTGTACTGATTCACACTAGATTACCATCACAATAAACTTCCTTCTTTATTTTAGCTGGTTAAAAACACAAAAACAAACAAAGCATGACTATTGAGAGACTCTAGAATTAAATCTGAAGTGATAAACATGAATGTACCTGTGGAGGAGTGTTGTTTGGACCAGTAGCATCATCCATCTGAGTCTTTGACAGGAGAGAAGGATGTGAGTCCTTCTTCATCATGGCATTAGCTGTATCGCTGGTCATCTGCAAACACATATTTCACAATGACAATAATTTAGAATATAAAATCATAAGAAACAAATGGTAAATTTGATCTATACACAACATAACATGCAATTAGATTGATGACTTGTTCAGACAAAATCTCTGAGATGAGGTGCATGCCAATATATTCCAGACTTCAGAGAAAAAACATCAAATTCATATTCAAATATTTCTTCCTGCCCAGCCAAGCTCTGCGTTCACACTTCTTGAATAAAACAGGCTTTGTGGGGACATTTCACACACAATGTTACAGTTCCTTGTGGGGACCAGTTGTCTCAGTTGTGTCCAAAGTCAAACACTGACTGAAGGTGTCCCCACAGCACACCTTCAGTCAAACACTGACTGAAGGTGTGCTGTGGGGACGTCGTGAGTGTCCAGAATATAGTGATAATTAACCAAGAAAAAAATCCCTATGAAGGTTAAAATCTGTCCTAAATATCCCACTACCATTAACCTTCTAGATGCATTACATTAAACTGTTTGACTGTACTGATTCACACTAGATTACCATCACAATAAACTTCCTTCTTTATTTTAGCTGGTTAAAAACACAAAAACAAACAAAGCATGACTATTTGAGAGACTCTAGAATAAAATCTGAAGTGATAAACATGAATGTACCTGTGGAGGAGTGTTGTTTGGACCAGTAGCATCATCCATCTGAGTCTTTGACAGGAGAGAAGGATGTGAGTCCTTCTTCACCATGGCATTAGCTGTATCGCTGGTCATCTGTAAACACATATTTCACAATGACAATATTTTAGAATATAAAATCATAAGAAACAAATGGTCAATTTGATGTAAAAAGAGCGGAACACGCAATTAAATTGATGACTTGTTCAGACAAAATCTCTGAGATGAGGTGCATGCCAATATATTCCAGACTTCAGAGAAAAAACATCAAATTCATATTAAAATATTTCTTCTTGCCCATCCAAGCTGTGTCTGTGTTCACACATCTTGAATTAAACAGGCTTTGTGGGGACATTTCACACACAATGTTACAGTTCCTTGTGGGGACCAGTTGCCTCTGTTGTGTCCAAAGTCAAACACTGACTGAAGGTGTCCCCACAGCACACCTTCAGTCAAACACTGACTGAAGGTGTGCTGTGGGGACGTCGTGAGTGTCCAGAATATAGTGATAATTAACCAAGAAAAAAATCCCTATGAAGGTTAAAATCTGTCCTAAATATCCCACTACCATTAACCTTCTAGATGCATTACATTAAACTGTTTGACTCTACTGATTCACACTAGATTGCCATCACAATGAACTTCCTTCTTTATTTTAGCTGGTTAAAAACACAAAAACAAAAAAGCATGACTATTGAGAGACTCTAGAATTAAATCTGAAGTGATAAACATGAATGTACCTGTGGAGGAGTGTTGTTTGGACCAGTAGCATCATCCATCTGAGTCTTTGACAGGAGAGAAGGATGTGAGTCCTCCTTCATCATGGCATTAGCTGTATCGCTGGTCATCTGTAAACACATATTTCACAATGACAATATTTTAGAATATAAAATCATAAGAAACAAATGGTAAATTTGATCTATACACAACATAACATGCAATTAGATTGATGACTTGTTCAGACAAAATCTCTGAGATGAGGTGCATGCCAATATATTCCAGACTTCAGAGAAAAAACATCAAATTCATATTCAAATATTTCTTCCTGCCCAGCCAAGCTCTGCGTTCACACTTCTTGAATAAAACAGGCTTTGTGGGGACATTTCACACACAATGTTACAGTTCCTTGTGGGGACCAGTTGTCTCAGTTGTGTCCAAAGTCAAACACTGACTGAAGGTGTCCCCACAGCACACCTTCAGTCAAACACTGACTGAAGGTGTGCTGTGGGGACGTCGTGAGTGTCCAGAATATAGTGATAATTAACCAAGAAAAAAATCCCTATGAAGGTTAAAATCTGTCCTAAATATCCCACTACCATTAACCTTCTAGATGCATTACATTAAACTGTTTGACTGTACTGATTCACACTAGATTACCATCACAATAAACTTCCTTCTTTATTTTAGCTGGTTAAAAACACAAAAACAAACAAAGCATGACTATTGAGAGACTCTAGAATAAAATCTGAAGTGATAAACATGAATGTACCTGTGGAGGAGTGTTGTTTGGACCAGTAGCATCATCCATCTGAGTCTTTGACAGGAGAGAAGGATGTGAGTCCTTCTTCACCATGGCATTAGCTGTATCGCTGGTCATCTGTAAACACATATTTCACAATGACAATATTTTAGAATATGAAAACATAAGAAACAAATGGTCAATTTGATGTAAAAAGAGCGGAACACGCAATTAAATTGATGACTTGTTCAGACAAAATCTCTGAGATGAGGTGCATGCCAGTATATTCCAGACTTCAGAGAAAAAACATCAAATTCATATTAAAATATTTCTTCTTGCCCATCCAAGCTGTGTCTGTGTTCACACATCTTGAATTAAACAGGCTTTGTGGGGACATTTCACACACAATGTTACAGTTCCTTGTGGGGACCAGTTGCCTCTGTTGTGTCCAAAGTCAAACACTGACTGAAGGTGTCCCCACAGCACACCTTCAGTCAAACACTGACTGAAGGTGTGCTGTGGGGACGTCGTGAGTGTCCAGAATATAGTGATAATTAACCAAGAAAAAAATCCCTATGAAGGTTAAAATCTGTCCTAAATATCCCACTACCATTAACCTTCTAGATGCATTACATTAAACTGTTTGACTCTACTGATTCACACTAGATTACCATCACAATAAACTTCCTTCTTTATTTTAGCTGGTTAAAAACACAAAAACAAAAAAGCATGACTATTGAGAGACTCTAGAATTAAATCTGAAGTGATAAACATGAATGTACCTGTGGAGGAGTGTTGTTTGGACCAGTAGCATCATCCATCTGAGTCTTTGACAGGAGAGAAGGATGTGAGTCCTCCTTCATCATGGCATTAGCTGTATCGCTGGTCATCTGTAAACACATATTTCACAATGACAATATTTTAGAATATAAAATCATAAGAAACAAATGGTAAATTTGATCTATACACAACATAACATGCAATTAGATTGATGACTTGTTCAGACAAAATCTCTGAGATGAGGTGCATGCCAATATATTCCAGACTTCAGAGAAAAAACATCAAATTCATATTCAAATATTTCTTCCTGCCCAGCCAAGCTCTGCGTTCACACTTCTTGAATAAAACAGGCTTTGTGGGGACATTTCACACACAATGTTACAGTTCCTTGTGGGGACCAGTTGTCTCAGTTGTGTCCAAAGTCAAACACTGACTGAAGGTGTCCCCACAGCACACCTTCAGTCAAACACTGACTGAAGGTGTGCTGTGGGGACGTCGTGAGTGTCCAGAATATAGTGATAATTAACCAAGAAAAAAATCCCTATGAAGGTTAAAATCTGTCCTAAATATCCCACTACCATTAACCTTCTAGATGCATTACATTAAACTGTTTGACTGTACTGATTCACACTAGATTACCATCACAATAAACTTCCTTCTTTATTTTAGCTGGTTAAAAACACAAAAACAAACAAAGCATGACTATTGAGAGACTCTAGAATAAAATCTGAAGTGATAAACATGAATGTACCTGTGGAGGAGTGTTGTTTGGACCAGTAGCATCATCCATCTGAGTCTTTGACAGGAGAGAAGGATGTGAGTCCTTCTTCACCATGGCATTAGCTGTATCGCTGGTCATCTGTAAACACATATTTCACAATGACAATATTTTAGAATATGAAAACATAAGAAACAAATGGTCAATTTGATGTAAAAAGAGCGGAACACGCAATTAAATTGATGACTTGTTCAGACAAAATCTCTGAGATGAGGTGCATGCCAATATATTCCAGACTTCAGAGAAAAAACATCAAATTCATATTAAAATATTTCTTCTTGCCCATCCAAGCTGTGTCTGTGTTCACACATCTTGAATTAAACAGGCTTTGTGGGGACATTTCACACACAATGTTACAGTTCCTTGTGGGGACCAGTTGTCTCAGTTGTGTCCAAAGTCAAACACTGACTGAAGGTGTCCCCACAGCACACCTTCAGTCAAACACTGACTGAAGGTGTGCTGTGGGGACGTCGTGAGTGTCCAGAATATAGTGATAATTAACCAAGAAAAAAATCCCTATGAAGGTTAAAATCTGTCCTAAATATCCCACTACCATTAACCTTCTAGATGCATTACATTAAACTGTTTGACTGTACTGATTCACACTAGATTACCATCACAATAAACTTCCTTCTTTATTTTAGCTGGTTAAAAACACAAAAACAAAAAAGCATGACTATTGAGAGACTCTAGAATTAAATCTGAAGTGATAAACATGAATGTACCTGTGGAGGAGTGTTGTTTGGACCAGTAGCATCATCCATCTGAGTCTTTGACAGGAGAGAAGGATGTGAGTCCTTCTTCATCATGGCATTAGCTGTATCGCTGGTCATCTGTAAACACATATTTCACAATGACAATATTTTAGAATATAAAATCATAAGAAACAAATGGTAAATTTGATCTATACACAACATAACATGCAATTAGATTGATGACTTGTTCAGACAAAATCTCTGAGATGAGGTGCATGCCAATATATTCCAGACTTCAGAGAAAAAACATCAAATTCATATTAAAAATATTTCTTCCTGCCCAGCCAAGCTCTGCGTTCACACATCTTGAATAAAACAGGCTTTATGGGGACATTTCACACACAATGTTACAGTTCCTTGTGGGGACCAGTTGTCTCAGTTGTGTCCAAAGTCAAACACTGACTGAAGGTGTCCCCACAGCACACCTTCAGTCAAACACTGACTGAAGGTGTGCTGTGGGGACGTCGTGAGTGTCCAGAATATAGTGATAATTAACCAAGAAAAAAATCCCTATGAAGGTTAAAATCTGTCCTAAATATCCCACTACCATTAACCTTCTAGATGCATTACATTAAACTGTTTGACTGTACTGATTCACACTAGATTACCATCACAATAAACTTCCTTCTTTATTTTAGCTGGTTAAAAACACAAAAACAAAAAAGCATGACTATTGAGAGACTCTAGAATTAAATCTGAAGTGATAAACATGAATGTACCTGTGGAGGAGTGTTGTTTGGACCAGTAGCATCATCCATCTGAGTCTTTGACAGGAGAGAAGGATGTGAGTCCTTCTTCATCATGGCATTAGCTGTATCGCTGGTCATCTGTAAACACATATTTCACAATGACAATATTTTAGAATATGAAAACATAAGAAACAAATGGTCAATTTGATGTAAAAAGAGCATAACACACAATTAGATTGATGACTTGTTCAGACAAAATCTCTGAGATGAGATGCATGCCAATATACACCAGACTTCAGAGAAAAAACCTCAAATTCATATTAAAATATTTCTTCTTGCCCATCCAAGCTCTGTCTGCGTTCACTCATATTGAATAAAACAGGCTTTGTGGGGACATTTCACACACAATGTTACAGTTCCTTGTGGGGACCAGTTGTCTCAGTTGTGTCCAAAGTCAAACACTGACTGAAGGTGTCCCCACAGCACACCTTCAGTCAAACACTGACTGAAGGTGTGCTGTGGGGACGTCGTGAGTGTCCATAATATAGTGATAATTAACCAAGAAAAAAAATCCCTATGAAGCTTAAAATCTGTCCTAAATATCCCACTACCATTAGCCTTCTAGATGCATTACATTAAACTGTTTGGCTGTACCGATTCACACTAGATTACCATCACAATGAACTTCCTTCTTTATTTTAGCTGGTTAAAAACACAAAAACAAAAAAGCATGACTATTGAGAGACTCTAGAATTAAATCTGAAGTGATAAACATGAATGTACTTTTTACCTTTGGTCAAAATCTGTGTTTTTTTATATGTACTTTATAAATAAATTTCACTTAAATGTAACTTCACTACAAATATTGATCCTGAAGTCATCATAGCAAAATAAAAACCATACATTTAAAAAAGCTAAACTATTATTAACAGAATCAATTTCACCACACCCCCTCCGAGAGCAATCAATTAGTCTTTTTTCGTTTGCATAAACTCCTTCACACTGAATTGCATGACAACACTAACACTAGCTAGTTGTAAAAACAGACTAAAACATTTTTGATTAGTTGGTTAGGCCTACACTTAGCCTCTACTTAGCCTTGAGCTAACTAGCTATCCTGCAAAGTAATGAGAGCTAATTAACCTAATTTGAGGGTTGAACACTGGTTATACTGGTTTGTCATACAAATGTGCTTACCTTGTGTTTCACTTTTGCTCCTCTGCACAAGTTCTTAGCTCCTTAGCTGGCATCTCCTGGAAATAATCTTCTCCCTTGTCCACCGTGTAGATTGCCACCTTTAAATGTCCGCCTGAAAATGTGTTATTGCTGCTGAAATCCTTCCTAAGGAGGACCAGGAAGTGGGCGGTACCCAACCATATTTGGAATGTGTGTGTGTGTGAAGCAGTGAGTGCATTACCAGCTGGAAACTATAAGGGGGCGCAACCGAGCACTCCACACACACACACACTGACCGGTAAACGTGTGTTATGGGCCAATGCTAAAAACTACACAGGCACCTTCAGACTCGCTCCTGCATTCATTTAAAAGGGTTTTCCTCATGGGGACCTGATTTTTTGTCCCCACTCCGCAACAGGTCCCCATGACGTGACTGTGTAAACAGATTCTTGTCCCCACAATGTGATGATTACCAGAACACACACACACAAACACACGCACACACACACACACAGATAAGACACTGGACTGGCATCAGGTAAAGCTCAACAAGGAGACAGCAACTATAATGTATTGGCTTTAACAGAAGTATAGCATTTCCCATTGATGGCTCTTAGTAACTGATGAAGTGAGGATGGTCATGGTGAATTATGCGTTCACACCTGACAGTAGAAATGGACAATATTACCTTTATTAACAAAAGGGACAAAATCCATGTGGATTACAGAGTGGGCTTTAAGGAACACACTTAAAATGAAAAAAATAGGCTGGATCATAATTGTTGACAAAATTCATCATCTATATTGCTTCAGAAAAGTCTATTGTGTTTTATGGCTCCAAAAGCATTGATACACACAACAACTTTCTGAGTAACTCTGATGGTGAAAGTGCCCAAGGACATGTTTCATCTTTGTTGCTCATGAACATTGTGCTTCCAGGAAACATTTGAATAGATTGTTGACCCCATGTCTTATTTTCTTAGCCAGCGTCTGCACTCTTCTGACTCAAGCAGCTTGCTAGGACTGTGAGACTGTAACAGATTATTTTCCTTCTTTGCTAGAATCAGCCACAACCAGCCAAGTCTCAGCATTTGCCACTTTTATATAGCAGGCTAGAGATAAATGGGGCTTGCCAAAGTCAGGGCCAACTAAAACATATGATAGAAATAACTATGAACGCTAACTAAAGACCTGGGATAATTTCTGTTAGCAACAGAATGTAAAAAATACCTTAATTTTGTCTTAGAGGGAATAAGAATTACACTGAAGAGCAGGAAACCCTGACTTGCCCTATATGGCCCTGAAGGTGGAACTAGACTGATGTCTATGTCGACTGGCCTGGCACCCTTAATGAGATGGGAAAAGGCTAATCTGATTCTATATCAGACAGGCTCTAGGGGCATCCCATTTAGCCACCCACAGTGTCACTAACACACTGACTTAAAGGCACATCCCTTAGTTTTCACAAGCTGCTGCTGGGTAAGAATTTAAACCTTGTCTCTTATAAAGACACATGCACAGCTGTAGTACAAGTCAGAGTTGGAAATTTCAAGTTATGATTAAGGGAAAGATTCGTTATTTAAAATAATGAGGCTAGGGTGAACTGTTAAGTCTGAAGAAGACTGCCTGACTGCCAGATATCTGTGCACAGAAAGAGTACACACTGTACGTCAAACACAAACACACACTATGCACTGGGCTGATTCTTCTGTCAGAAATTGTGCCTCCTGCACCCTCTTAATCAGATAAACATGTTGATTTGAATTGCAAATGGAGAAACAATGTCCCGATGATTATGAGAGATCATAGTAGGCGGTGAGAGACCTTGCCTCAGACACACCATAACAACAACAAATTTACATACAGTGACAACTCATTAGAGGGTACAGCTGAGGTACAACAAGGACAAACTCAATCCACTTCTTCTCTTTAGCTGTGTGAGCATCCGCGGGTGCGTCTGTGTGTATTTGTGTGTGTGTGTACATATGTGTGCGTGTGTGTGTATGTGTGTGCAATTAATTTCACTGGAGCATTCAATAGATCTTGAGCAACTGATATCACCCTTCTAGCCAATTAAGCAGTACTGGAATGCAACATAAAACTGATAGATGCTCCAGGCGAATCAAGGAGATTGCGTAAGAGAAAAGCCCTGGCTTAAAGCTCAATATACGATCACTGGAGAATCTGCGCACGCATGAACACACACATGAGCGTGCACACACACACACACAAAAAGGGGCAAAAATGCACACACAAACCTATATGTTTCTGCCCATGCATCCTCTCTCTCTCTCGTTTTGCTCCCTTCCCTTTCTCTCTTGCTTTACCTTTCTTGCTCTCTCTCTCTCTCTCTCCCTCTCGCTCTCTCATTCTGCTCCATTCCCTTTCTCTCTCCGACTCTACCTTTCTTGCTCTCTCTCTCTCTCCCCCTCTCTCATGCATGCACATACCCCATAGATACATTTTCAGAGTGCGCTTGTGGGACTCAACACAGTTGGTGGGTCAAACAGCCCATTGACTTTTAGTGTGTGAGTGTGTGCGCCCCGGCGGTGTGGAAATGTTAATCTCTTTTAGCCCATGCCTCAGACCATTGGTCACAATGACATTGTCTGTTCCCCAGAGTGTTTCACATTCAGTCCCTGAGGAGGGATACAGTTGGCGCTCGGATTTGAGCTCAGAGGTGGAACTGCTGGTCCAATTCGACACTCTGTTTGTCTGACTGTCTCTCTGCCTCTCTCTCTCTCTCTTTCTCTCACACACACACTCTCACTCGCTTCCTATCGTCTTGCAAAACCCTATCCTCAGCCTTCACTCCACACTTCTCCATTCCCCTGTTGTGTGTGGTGGTACTGTTGATAGATATTGCATACAGTATATGATATCCACTGTTTGATGGGAGATCTGTGGTTGGCCTATTCCCACAAGGTGTAATATTAATAGGGAGTTTTAATGTGCTTGTGTTGCTCAATAGAGAGCTTAGTGACCTTACAGTATTTTTATCTCCTATGGTATAATATTCCTATAATATTTATATAGATTTATAACATGCCTGTGTTACTCAGTACTGAGTTTGCAGTGACATTTTCATTCCTTATGGTATTTTTATACCCTGTGGTATCACTATAATATTCTTATAACATTCCACTTACAGTGGGACTTACAGTTTTGCAGTGATACAGTATCGTTCTAAAATGTATTAAATACAGTAGGTGATCATTTAAGTCTATGCATTGTACGTCCTTTTTGAAAGTATTTCTGCTGAAACTGACCCTGTAGTCTGTCCTGCCTGGAGGGGGTCAAGAGAAACGATAATTTCCCTACAGGGATCAATAAAGTATTATAAATCAAGTATTATTATTATGACACCTGTTCACGGGGCGCGCAGGGAGGTCGCTCTCTTTGAAAGGAAAACGCATAGTCTGTCTGTCTGTCTCTCTCTCTCTCTCTCTCCTACCCTCTCAAACTCACCCACTGACGCGCACATACAGAAACGGTTGTGCGCACACACGCACGCACAAACGGGGCCAGCGGCTGCGTCTCTCCGTTGTTGTCTGTCGGTTGGGATGATTAATGAGGCGCGGCCCCGGACACATCCATCCGGGACCGGAGAAGCCCTGACGCTCACCGGGGAGAATCAGTCACACTGAACCCTCAGCATACCGACTCCGTCACCGTCACCAACGTATTCGGGATAACACCGGATAACGCCGTGGATGATTTAAGCCAAAAGATGTAAGCAGTAAAACTAACTGTTACAGTAAAGCTGTAAAATGTAGATAGGCTACTATAGATCAAAAATATACCACAGAAAATCTAGACAAAATGCCATGAAGTACGATAATGTCACTATAAACTTACTATTGAGTGGCTAACCCACTCCCAAGGAATATCTGGATAATAATGTTATAGAGATTACGGTGTTCTTTCCATTAGGGAAGCCATGAAGGCAAAAATGATGAGCAAACTCAGACTATAATGGAAACATTTGAATCAAGGTTACCTCACCTCTAATTTAGGGATTCGCGATACTAAAGTGACAGGGTATTGCTGAC
>NW_027282819.1:0-21167 GCF_046629955.1 Centroberyx affinis
GGTAACACTTTACAATAAGGGTACATTAATTAAATTAACAGTTAACTAATGTGTCTGGTAATCATTTACTAATGGTGTTCATGTTAACTAAGGTATTAATTTATACATTATTTAATAGTCATCTTTATAAACTATTAAATAATGTATAAATGAATACCTTAGTTAACATGAACACCATTAGTAAATTACACATTAGTTAACTGTTAATTAAGGGTTAGTTAATGCTTATAAAGCATTAACTAACCCTTATTAAGCATTAACTAACCCTTAACATAGTGTACCCTTATTGTAAAGTGTTACCGTGTCATTAATATGTAGTCAGTAACATTTATATCTAAGCACTGGTATCTTCCTGTAGTTGTTAAACATGCTCTTAAAAGGAAGAGGATTTTATCCCATGAATTGATACCAAAGTGGCTAGTGCAGATGCATTGGAATGTACCATATATTCAGGAATGTACCGTATATTCATTTCCCGGAACATTTTGGATAATTATGCAACTGACTAAGACGGGTCCGAGTCAGTTTTATGTAACTGACTAGGACGGGTCAACAGGGGCTTGCCTGATACTCCAAAACCAGGCCAGGACATGTAATCTCTTTGCCACAATTAGTCCAATATGAGATTCATGTTGTCCCCATTATGTTGAATTCTCTGTTTTCTCTGAGTAGAAAGGTACATTTTGACCAAAACTGAGAATGGGTAGTATCTCTAACACTGCTGACCACTGGTCCTGTCCACCCCAGACACCTGCTCTACTGCATATGTGACCTTCTCCTGGAGTTCCTGGTTCCGGAAATACCTGAGGAGGACTTCCAGAGGAGCCTCCTACAGAGCCTCTCCAAGAACCCAGAGAAACTGCTGGTATGAGGGGGCAAATCTAGACTATGTTCACCCACAGGATCACAAGGTTCAGTTTTTCACGATGGTAATTGATCATTCACCACGAATGGACTGAAAACTTGTGTGAACGCGTGGCTGCTCCTGTTCTATTAACGCTGTGCGATGGGAGTGGAAGTGAATGCATCTGGCGAGACCGTATATTCAGTGTCCCCACTTTAAACTCCAGGATTTGGACCCTGAGGTCACCCAGGTCTGTCTCCAATTTAGCCTTGATGTATTGACGTATGTGGCTCTTGAACACAGTGTGCTGTACACACACACACGCACATACACAGACACACACATACACACAGCACACATTTGAACCAGCTTTGATTACATGAGAGCACCTGGTTTGTGTTTGATCCCAGAACATCTCTGATGTGCCGTACTGAAAAGCGATGGGATCTAAACATGTGGGAAAGCCTCCTCCGGTCTCCGCGTCCAGCCCCTTCCTGCTCGCTAAAACCTCCGGCTTTGGACAAACTCACTTCAGATGGTCTTCACACTCTGCCCTCATCCCCTTCCCGGAGTCCCTGGATAGAAAAACCCACGAGTGTCGCTCCACTCCGGAGAAGCCTCTCCCCCCCCCGCTGAAGGCTCAACATGGGCTATTGGGGATTATCGTTGCTGTTTCTGTTCTCTGTTGCCCCCATCCTCAAAATCCCACCTGCTCTGCATTGAGCCACACATGTGTGATTTGGACTGTGCTGTACTTCCTAAATCTGAGCCTTCCTGTGACCGATAGGGATGAAGCGCCTCAGGTTAGCGATCTCTTCCTAACCTGCGTTCGAGTGTTCAAGGTGTAGGAGAACACGCTGAAGACTTGGTCAGATAAAAGATATTTCAGAGGCTTTGCAGTTCCATCACAAATTTCCCAAACAACCACAGCTGGTGCCATCAGGAGGTCCATCGGAGAATTGGCTACGCATCATTAATGTCTAAATATATAGCAACCGGGCTGGGAAAAGAAAAATGCCTGAGAAGGGTAGCAGTGGTTTGGGTAAACGTCTATTCATTGACATTAAAGTAAAAGTGAATGGATAAAAAAGCAACATGTTGCTACTAGCCACTTCTTGCTACTGGCCATGTAACATTAGCTACTAAGCAAGCTAACTAACAAGCTAGCATTAATGAAAACGCACATTAGATGTATATTGTTGCAGAACTGCTTTACCGTTTTCCTCTATGGCCTTCATGATGCTAGTGAACAATCTCAGCTTCTTGCTCCGTCTACAGGTAATTCTTCTAATATCCTAATGCTAATGTCACAGCCTAGGTCATATATTGTGTCACAGTGCTGTCCAGTCCCTATGTCTTAACACAGATCTGCAGCAGATGGTAGAAGTTACAGTGAAGGGAGTTTTAGTAGCCGAGACAACTTGCTGTCTTTAGGTGCGGCCGGCCTGAGAGACCCAGAGGTGAGGTCCAGTCCAAATATTCTACAATATCCTCTCTGTCCACCTTAAAGGAATAGTTCACCCCAAAAATGAAAATTCTGTCATCATCTACTCACCCTCATGCCAAATGAAACACGGGTGAAGTTTGTTAGTCCATATAACACCACGCATCACGTGTGTTTCTGGCATGAGGGGGAGTAGATGATGACAGAATTTTCATTTTTTGGGTGAACTATTCCTTTAATGTTACTACCATTCCACTGTTGTTACACTCATGTCCTGATTTTATGGTCTCATCCTGCTCTTAAACTCTTTCTTTCCTGCCTTTTTCCCCCTGTTCCATTGTGATAACATTTGATTTTTGCCTATTTATTAACCTATTTATTTGCCTGATTGTAAATTATTTGATTTCCGTCCGTGAGTGCAATATGATAATCTGAAAAGGAATAAGACGGGTGCCAGTGCCAACAGAAAATAATGCCATTACTTGTGGTAGGAAGTGCTTTTTTTTTTTTTTTTTTTTATATATATGATTATGCCTTACATGATGACTTGATGAAGTTCTGCCCTGCCCAGCCGTTGACCATGCCTTAGTAGAGCATTAGCACCCAGTTGCTGTTACCATGTGTCCTTTTTTATGGTGTCAAATTGTGATGATGAATGTTGTGGAAGCTGTTACTGTTGTCGGATCTCTAATTTCACCTTCACAGCTTTGTTGTGAGGAGAGAGATTTCTTTGCACGTCTGCCCATGAAGGAATTCCATAATCATGTCAAATCACAAAAATGTACATAGACACTGTTGATAGTCACATATAGTCACACTTAACTGTTATTGTCTCCATATGTATAGGTTAATTAGACTTAATCCTGTTTTCTCTCCCCTCCTCCTCCTCTGTGTGTCTACCCTTTATTTCTCTTCACCTTTTCAGATGTGTCAGGAATATTAATAGCTTTGCCTTTTTTGTAAAACACAATGAAGCCTGTAATAATGCAAACAACCCAGCCTAGATTCCCTGAATGTTACATCATGGCTGTCCTGGTTATTTGACAGTTTTAGTGCTTTTTGTCTTATTTTCTATCAGATCGTGTGTCCCATATTCCCCTCTCAGTCGATGGTATTTCTGCACAGTGTGACTTGTTAAAATATGGTGTTCTTCTGTACATGTAAACGTGACCGTGGCTCTTCACAGTGGTGGATTTTTCCAGATTATGTAACTCAATCCCATCGCCGTCTTTTTTTTAAACATTTGCCGGTTGTTCTTGAGCATCTTTTCAAAAACAATAAAATGACCAAACGCGGGGTTATTAAATGTGAAACCGTTGCTCTCGCACTCATTATTTTCTTGGAGCGAAGAAGGTATTGCATTTTACGAGAACGGTTCCTCGTGTTCATTTAGGCTGGCAGTGAGTTGTTGAATTGTCTTTGTGAGTTCTGACATTTCACTGCCTTCTTAAAAAATGATTGATTAATCAACCAAGCCCGATTTAAGTGTTGTTAATCTAGCGTTGTTGTTAAAATCGTTTATCACAGTGATTATTCATGTTGTATTAGGACCCAGACATTCCATATTATCATTTTACCCAATTGTATGGATATTTTACATTCACTACTATTGCTCAAAGTGCACTGCAGTCTCCCCACCGAGTTGCTGTGCCCTGCAGACCCGTGGCTTATGTCCAGCAACAACAAAAAGTGTGGATGAAAACCTTTAAACGCCCCATAATTAAAATCAGAACAATTTCTTGGAACCTTTCCCGCTGAGCTCGACTTCTCAAACAACGAAGGGGGGGAGGTGGAGAACGGCTTTGCGTTGCTGAGAAATTGTCTTAGATTGGATTTATGGATAAAAACTCTAATCATCCCCTCGGTCTAGTCAAACGGTGATGTTGCAGCATTTGGACAAAACTCAGAACTCCCTTGCTGTTTGAGCACTTTTAGTGAACCACCTTTGTTCAAGCAAAATTGTATTGAATTAACGTTTCCTTCGCTTGAGTAAAATAATTCAATCCTCATCCTACGTCACTGATCCCGGGACTCCCATTTCATCCACGTCACACGTTCAAGTAACCTGAAGAGACTAGGAAGTGTAGTGTGAACTAGATCTGCAACGATTAATCGATTAGTTGTTCAACTATTAAATTAATCACCAACTATTTTGATAGTCGATTAATCGGTTTGAGTAATTTTTTTAAGAAAAATAAGTCAAAATTCTCTGATTCCAGCTTCTTAAATGTGAATATTTTCTGGTTTCTTTCCTCCTCTATGACAGTAAACTGAATATCTTTGGGTTGTGGACAAAACAAGACATTTGAGGACGTCATCTTGGGCTTTGGGAAACACTGATCCACATTTTTCACCGTTTTCTGACATTTTATAGACCGAACAACTAATCGATTAATCGAGAAAATAATCGACAATGAAAATAATCGTTAGTTGCAGCCCTAGTGTGAACTGAAGAAAACAAACTATACTAAAACGTCAGCATGGATAACACCGTCAGTGTTGTTGAATGTCACTTGGAAAAGGCCTAAAAAAAAAAAAAAGTTGTACCCATTTGTAGTGTGACTCTGACAATCGGACAATGCAGCTCACTGTCAAAAGGTCAGTGAGTCTTACACAAGCTAAAGCATTGTGTCTGGTCTCTGACGTAGGTGCAGCAGAATTAGTTAGTGACTTGTCCGTCAAATGGTCACTATGGCAACACTTTCTACACAGCTTCACACAGTTCCAAAAGTCAAGACTTTTCCCAACACCTTAATTCCTTTTTGATTTGGTTTGAGTTTGGTTGGTGTTCAGTGTGATTTTACGCTGAAAGTCGTCTTGCCTCTACTAACTTTTGCTGTGTCACTGTAGATGAAGATAAAAAATTGAGCCTAAGGATTTACTGTAATGTTGTCATTTGATGTGACTCAGTTTAGTTCAGTTTAGTTTATTAGGATCCCCATTAGCTACAGCATTACAGCAGCTGTTCTTCCTGAGGTCCACAAAACAGACTTTACATAGTGACAATGAAACCATTACACTTACATCATAACACATAACATTACAAAATAAACAGGACAAAGATTAGAACACACACACAGACAAGACAAGCTCCAATAATTAGAATATATGAAATAGTCCGTTTCACTCCAGTGTCCCAACACATTTCAAATCATAATACAGTCCATTTCACACTAATATTCAATACAATAATCAAAATACATGAAATTAGTCCATTTCACACACATTAGTCCATTCAAACTCAGACCTCAAGACACATCAACACAATCAAACTCATATTTGTATTTTATTCAAAACTTAGCCAAACTAGTTTCTACATCTTTTCAACGTATCTACATATTTACTAAAATTTTAAATCAAATTTTTACTGTTTTCTTGTGTGATATTCCCTCCTATAGCATGTCTGGTAGAGTAGTCATGTCTATCTAAACTGAGAGATAAATTCTTATACAAACTAAACTTGAGTTTTTGTAACAGATACTCAGTAGACCCAGAGTGATTGCAAAATGCACAACAGAGGCCTTGTAGTTTGGAGAAGTGCGACGCCTCTATTCCTGGAACACTATTCAGAGAGCTCTGTCTTATCAGTGAGGGTCTGTGAATGGGGCGTGACTAGGGCTGGGCGATACTGACAAAATCAAATATCACAATATTTTACACCAGATACCTCGATATCGATAATGTGACGATATTTTGGGGATGAGTAATTTGTGCTTTCATCAGATATAACACAAGAAAATGTTGAACATTAGTAATGATCATTAGTAACCAGTAATGTGTAATCAGTAATAAGTAATGTGGATATGATGAGCAGAACAGGCTAATAAGTTCAGAAAATTGAGTCACTTTACTGTAACGCAGGAAGAAGTAACATTTAAGTTATTTCACAATATTACAATAACCAAAATCCCAGACGATATCTAGTCTCATATAGGGCTGGGCAATATATCGATATTATATCGATATCGTGATATTTGCCTTTACCCACTTAGTCATTATATCCACATTACTGATGATTATTTATCAAAAATCTCATTGTGTAAATATTTTGTGAAAGCACCAATAGTCATCCCTACAATATTGTCGCAATATCGATATCGAGGTATTTGGTCAAAGATATTGTGATATTTGATTTTGTCCATATCGCCCAGCCCTAGTCTCATATCATGATATCGATATTATACGATATATCGCCCAGCCTGAGGCGTGACCCACGGAAAAGTAGGTATATCTACTATAGAGTGGAACTCACATTGTGTAAGTATTCAATGTCTCTTCTAGAATTGTATTCTTGTCAGGGTGGAAAAAGCCTCTGAAACAGCATTGAGAGCATCATGGGACACTAAAACTCTCCACTGGAACCCAGACTAATGAATACACTACTACCTTTAAATGAAGAATTAATTTACAAAAAAAGCATAATTGAGCAATGAGATGAACAAATGTGCAAATAAAATCAAATGTCATTAGTAGCTGTGATCAGGAAGGAACCTCCACCCTATAATCTACTTGACGTCAATGGCCAGCCTGCGTTTTCGTCATCGCTTCGTCAGGTCTGTGCCTCTTCTCGCCGTTTGATTAGTCAGTCTGAGGGGTTTCACATCATCTCCGGATCACGCATGGTGTACTCCCAACGCCTGTGAGGGGGGGAAAGGTCTTTGTGTTTTGGGTCAAAGCCAGGGCCAAGAGTCCCATCGGCATGACCAGACTGACAAACGAGGTCGCCGTAGCAACCGGGGGGTGGGGGTGAAATGAAGGGACCGGCTCTCACCTACTGCTGCTGGCATAGTCCGGAGGAACTCGCAGGTTGCTGCGGTGATAACCCGTCCCTGTCTTGCTGCTTTATTAATGCCCCCCCCCCTCCCTCCCTCCTCTAGTCCGGCTCGGTCTACACCAGGAGTGGGAAGAGAACCAACTTGTCCTACTCAAGTAGAAGCACTGCTACTGTGCTGCCATTGTACTGAAGTAGAAGTTGAACTACTGGTATAAAAATCAACAGAAGTAGAAGGTTTACCCCCCAAAAGAGAACACAGTTGCGTATGATCTTTCTCTTGCGATGCTAAAAGGACGAGAAGTCAGGATTCAAACTTTGAATTACAAAACTTAAAAAAAAAATATGTAGATAGATAGATAGATAGATAGATAAGGCCGATAGATAGATACCCCGATAGATTCAAAAACCCAAAAGAGAACACTGTTGCGTATGATCTTTCTCTTGCAATGCAAAAAGGACGAGAAGTCAGGATTCAAACTTTGAATTACAAAACAATAAAAAAATGTAGATAGATATATAGATAGATAGATAGATAGATAGATAGATAGATACCCCGATAGATAGATTCAAAAACTTCAAAAAATACTCAAAAAACACAGTAGCACAAGTAAATGTAATTTGTTACTTCCACTTTTGGTTTACTTTCACACACACACACACACACACACACACATACACATACCCCCCCCCCCCCCCACACACACACACACACATACTACACATCTATGAATACCTCTGTTAAAACTCATTGCATTTTAAAGCATAGCTCCAACCATTTTCACTTTTCAACCCGGACCCTTTCTTCCCATCGTTTTCCATCACACCGATCGACTGACTAGCGCTGAAATTATTAATCGATTAAGTCGATCGACAGAAAATGAATCAATAATATAATAATGTCATTTTGATAATCGAGAAATCGCCATGATCGCTATTTTTGCAAGTCAAAATACAAAACATTTGCTGGATTTGCTGCCTTTCTCTGTTTCATATCACTATAAAAAGAATACTTTGGGGGGGTTATTTTGCCTTTTTTTTTTTTTTAAGGCATTTTATGAATCACTTTGGGCTCACTGTGTTTGATTGACAGGTGAAGTGCAGTGCACCACAGCGCTTAGTGACAAATGATTAAGACAAAATAAAACGAAAACACACCGCGATTTTCACAGATTACCGCTCAGAAATAAATAGATAAAAGATAACAATTGTGAATAATAGCGATGGGGAAATTTGTCGGAGCCCCGCTGAGGTCCTCCTCCAAAACCGCGGCACTAAGCGGCCGTGTCACCAGTGTGTAAGCTTTCGTTCCGGACGAGCTGCGGTGCCCACAATGCCTCCTAATTGGCAGCCTGCAGCCAGTTTTGAAGGGAGTGGATAAATAAATTCAAAGTCTTGTTTCAGGTCTTCACAGGCTGATTTACATGGAAACCACATGTTCCTTCTCCTCAACAGGTTATGCAATCCCCCCCCCCCCCTCCCCCCCACACACACACACACTCCATTCTCCAACAGTGTTTGACACGCGCTGGTCTCCGGCACATTGTACCTTCTCTCTGTCTGACTCTTTGTTTTCTTTTCTTTCTTACATAACAAAATGCAGACACACACACACACACACACACACAGCTGAAAATCTCTCTGAGGACATAGATGGATGTTTGAGTTAACTTCCCTTAGAAGGATGAGACTTAGCCTAAGACACAAGTCACCCAAAGGTAAAGGTAACCCAAGGTAGATTCCGCTTTAGAGCACTCGTTTGGGTAATGCCAGGCTGAGGAGCAGGCTATTTGCTGGAAATCTGCGTGTGAAGCTTTCTGTGTAATAGGTCACACCTCTTACCATCTGCACAGCTGGCTGTGATAAAGTGCTGTGAAGGAATTATATAATAGTGTGCTGGGAACTCAAAGATTTACCCAATGAAATAGATGTAGGTCAGGGTCATCCTAATTGCTAATTAGGCCAATTAAAGGAGGGAATCTATAGTCAAGAGGTTTGAGTAATAACAGATAAATGGCACTGTGCTGCACTACAGCGCCCTCTAGCGGTGAATAGTATATTCTCATAGGGCAAACTCTGCACCACTAAAACTTCACCACTTTATAAAAAAAAATAAAAAAAAATTGGCCTTTTCATAATTTGACTTGCATGTTTTTTTCTCACTGCTGATGTTACATTTCTATTTATTGACTGTATATGCATTTTGTAACTTTAAAAAGTGCTTTATAATTTTTATTCAATTGCTTACACTATGTCATATTGAACGGCTGATTTTCAATCTGGTCTCACGAGAAAATAAGCCGACAAGACATGAGAAGTTCTGTCTCTCTCTTTATTTGCATGGCTTACTATAGACGTGTGAGAGAAATCACCTCCTCCCTCTTTATCCCTGGTTCTCTGTTCACTTCCATTCTTCCATTCGCCCCTAGAGGGCGCTGCGACCAAACAGTTGATTTAGTGTCCATCCTCAGAGAGACCACAGGGAGGCGCTGCGGGGGCAAACCGCTGGGATCCACCTGTTACTCCCACTGCTTTCACCAGCGGGACGTGAAACAGGGATGCAGTGGAAGGTAAACCCATCTCAACTCAGGCTGACATGAATCTTTATGATACTACACATCATCATAAGTGGAATCAGACTTATGTAAGTTATATGAAGATAGGATCCTTTAAGGGGGAAAACTCCTGAAAACTCCAGCGCATCCCTAAACTGTTGCTGACTCATGCTTTACTTCAGTGGTTCTCAACGTGGGGTCCGGGGACCACCAGGGGTCCTTGGGGGGGGGGGGTTCCAGGGGGTCCCCAGCAAATTGATGAATTGTTAAACTTCAGCATTTCTTCATTTACAAGAAGTTAACACAATTATAGAATGTAGAAGAATGACTGTTTTGATCATAGTTTCTCTGTTATCTCTCTACCTACAATACAGATAGTCATGGAATTCTGGACAAAATCATATCTAACAATAAAAATATTCTCAGATTTGGGTCCAAGAGACAAAATCTCATCAAATGGGGGTCCGTGGCCCTAATGTGGACTAAATTAGGGGTCCTTGATATGAAAAAGGTTGAGAATCACTGCTTTACTTTACTTTCTCTTGCCAAGTTAGTCAGTCAGTCAATCAATCTGCATTAAGATAAGATGAAATTTCAACCAATTTCAACACTGGAATGTGTTAAGTAAAAGAATATATGAGAGAAAAGGCATGAAAATATATGAATTACAGCACGTATGATGTGCAAAAACCCAGCAGTGGAACATACTGAGACAAAGAAGAATGACTCAAGAACATGTATGCTATGAAAAATATATGAAAAGAAAAAAAAAGAAATCTATTCAGTATGGAAGTATATGAAATTCAGATGTATGCAAATCAGAAAATATGACTGCGGTAAAGAACAAATTGTGTGAGTTTACAACGTGGAAGAGGGAAAGAGAAGAAAATAGAAGACAGAAGAAGAGAAGAGGAAGAGAAAAGCCTTTGCATTCCACTGGACAAGGATGAGTCCCAGTTCAGCCAGTGGTTTGCTGGTGACCAAACCAGTCCAGCTCTCCGCCTCGCTGTCGCAATGCAGTCAAAACACTTCCACAGCTGTTATTTGTAACCAGAATCCTCTTCTCCCTAATTAATTTCCCCTGCCTCTATATAATTGGCCCGTGCTGTGTTTGCTATTGTTTCACCGCTGAGCTCTGTGTATGTGAGACTGGGGAAATCAGCCTCCATTTGTCAGACCGCAGCAGAGATCTTTACATGGAACAGGGCTGATTTAATAGAGTTGCCTGTGCTGGATTCTGGCCTAAGATGTAGTTATAGACAGGGATGTAGTGGTAAATATAAAGGAGGGTAAACGAGAAGCTTCAGTGAAGGAAAACAGCAATATGGATACAATAAGCTATTTTTCCAGAAACACATGAGTTTTTTTTTCCTTAAAAGTCCTTGTTGACCTAAGAACAAAGAAGAAAAACAGAGAGTGAAAAAAAAAAAAACTTCCAAAAAAGGTGCTATTTGGTTTCAGGTATGCAGCTGAATGCAGTGGTGGAAGAAGTACTGAGATCTTTTACTTCAGTAAAAGTAGCAATACAACAATGTAAAGATACTCCATTACAAGTAAAAGTCCTGCATTCAAAATCTTACTTAAGTAAAAGTACATATTGGCAGCAAAATGTACTTAGAGTATCAAAGTAAACTAATACTCATTATGCAAACTGTCCCCATTTAGAGAGTTATATTTTTCATAAATTATTGGAATATTAATACTGATTTATTGACATGTACATGTAAGCAGCATTTTAAAGTTGTCAACGTGAAGCTAATCTTAACAATTTAGCTATACTTTTGGGTAGTCTAATCTATAACAATGCTATTTTATAGTTATTTTATAAAGATGATCAAATGTTTGAAATATAAAATATTGATCTGAAAAGTAACTAGTAACTATAGCTGTGAAATAAATGTAATGGAGTAAAAAGTACAATATTTCCCTCTAAAATGTAGTGGAGAATAAGTACAAAGTAGCATAAAATGGAAATACTCAAGTAAAGTACAAGTACCTCAAAATTGTACTTAAGTACAGTACTTGAATAAATGTAGGCTACTTAGTTACTTTTCACCACTGACTGAATGAAACAAAAGTCCAAGGCACTGACCTTATCCACACGGCGGCCATTTTGAACACCTGGGGTGGGAAACTCTACCCTGAAGATTGGCATATAAAACAAGCGTTACTTCAACACATAAGTGGGGACTTCACATAAACCTAACAGTTATCAAATTAGCTAGCAGTCTCCAGAATAACAACCACAACTGAGCACGAGGAAAGTTAGTTAGCTAGCTTATTAGTTATAAGCTACTAGCTAACTAACTAGGCTAGACTCTGGTAGCTAGTGATAATGGGACAAATATATTAAAATTTGAACCTATATCCCTCCGGATTCTTGAGATCCATTTGTTTCTAATATGTTTTTCAGTGGGGAATCTGTGAAATGCTAACAGAATTGTATCCAATTCCGGACACTGTATCCAATTCCGGCCACTCGGTCACTTGCGTAATTTCTGGTGTTTACCGGCATTTTTATACAGAGTTCCCAACCGGAAGCTAAGTGATGTAAATTCATACACATTTCAGAAGCTAGGTATCAAATTTCATAAATATCTATACACATTTAAGCATATAAAACACTAAGTTATGAACTTAGTCACAAACAAGAAGCGGGAAGCCTTAAATCCCACTTTGGGCGACAGTTACTTCATGTAGAGAATCAGTATCGGCTGATAAATGGAAAAATAAGAGCTTTGAGTACATATCCTGCACTTCTTACAAGTATCTGTAACATTGTGAAGGTACAGGAAGGGTTAATAAAGGGTTAATATCGAGTATATGAATACACCGACACGGACGAAAGGAAGTGTCCGGAATTGGATACGAATTTTGAATCTCAAAAATAGGTGGGCTATCATCCATTTGCAGGGACTGGAAGAAAATCAATTACAAGTTAAGGTAAAAGCGATATTAAACTTTAAAAAAGACAGATGGAGGATTGTTAATTTATGAGAAACTTCAGCGAAAACAGTACAGGATGAAATATATTGGTATATGATTGTGATTTTTTTGGTCATATGCTGTCCGGAATTGGATACCCTGATGTTAAATGTTTGTATGATGATCTTGGTACACAGTAGGACAGAACTGGGCTGGACTTGGTCCTCCAGGTCGAGTTTGCCATCCCAAGTGTTAAAAATGGCTGCTGTGTGAATAAGGTCAATTCTCATACAACTTACTATGATTTAGACTAATGTAGCTACACCAGAAAGAGTTATGTTGACCTAAAAAAGGCAGATAAAGTCTATGTCTGCAATTAATTAATCCCACCGGTCAAAATTGTTGCCAAAACTTTCTTTGTCTTTTAGTAGCTCTAAATAAAAATTGATAGTATTTTTAGATATTTTTTTCATAAACACTAGGTTGTTTTGAAAATTTTTGGAAAGTTTAATGTGATTAGTGGATTTGGTCATGTGACCACGCTCCTTTACTTCCTGGTTGTGCAATCATGAGAACATGGCAGCGTCAAAGCTCCCCCAAAAAAGGTAAGTACTCTACATTATGTTATGAAAATGTTCATACTTTTTGTATACAATACATCTTTAAAGGGCTGTTTATCAGTATAGAAATATTATTGATATGTAGTTCATACTGTTTGCAAAACAGTGTTATTTGTTGATGGCAACAATTGTGACCGGCGGTATAATACAGGGACTGTAAGTTTTTTGTTTGGTATACCTTTTTCTCTGTTTATCCCTATTTTATAGATTTACCTTATGTGAAGTACTAGACCTACTTGACCTTAAGTAGATGCTAAACTCTGTTACAATGGTTTAGCCTCTTTGTATTCTAGTCCTGTGGCGGTCCTGTAGAGTTAGACTGATCAGTTTAATAATATATATGATATTGGCTTTATACTAAAAATCTGATATCAGCCAGTCAGTGTTATCCACCTCTGATATGATGGATATGATGCAGTTTGATTGATTATATGTGTAATTGATAAATGCTACACTGGTTGTCTATTGGATGCCCTTAACCTGAATTGATTTTGATGAGATTTAGTATGCTTTTTTTTATTTGTATTCTGTTTCAGAGGCTTTTCCACCCTGCCAAGAATAAAAGTATGGAGAAAACACTGAATACATGTAATTTATTGTGGTGTTTTGGCATTCAAAAAAATTGTCAGATTTAAAGAAAGATTGAATGTCAGCACAAATGAACTGCAATCCAAAGATATCAGTCCTGAAAAACCCTTATCGGTCAAACCCTAGTCTGGCATAGAGACTGAGAAACTCCCCTGATAAAAAAAAAAAAATGCTTTTGTTCTTTGTTCAGATAAGGGAATTTTCTTTTATTTTACACTCAAATGATGTTTGTGTAATGCTGAATAAAACCAGAACTTGATATGCGGCTAATGGCATCAGCATTTTCACTTCATCCAAACTCTGAATCCTTCAATTTGGAGGGAGACGCCTAGGAATCTGCCATTCTCCTGTGCTTGTCCTGTATTATTGAGGCTGTATCAGATTTAATGCTTAATGTGCAGCTGTCCTCAGCCAGCACGGCTCCCTGCTTGCCTTCACATAAAGTCAACAGTGTGCTCTTTGTTGCAGTTGCTAGTTTCCTGAATCGAATAGGAAATATAACGTTATCGCCTGCCAAAAGACGGATGAATCTGACACAGTCCTGGCATTCCAGAGACCTATAAACAATGCTGGCAACGAAAACACAGCAGCCGCACACACGTGGGACTGATACGACACGCCGCACCTCTGAGTGTGTGTGTGTGTGTGTGTGTGTGTGTGGTGGTAGTACTGTACATAGACACTTAAACGCCCACACATACAAAATATGCACTTTGGCAATAGTCCAAATAAACAGAGTCTGTTCATCACATGGGAATCTTTGCATCCACAGCACTAGTAATCAGTGGTGGAAAGTAACTAAGTTCATTTACTCAAATACTGTACTTAAGTACAATTTTAAGGTACTTGTACTTTACTTGAGTATTTCCATTTTATGCTACTTTGTACTTGTACTCCACTACATTTTAGAGGGAAATATTGTACTTTTTACTCCATTACATTTATTTCACAGCTATAGTTACTAGTTACTTTTCAGATCAATATTTTATATTTAAAACATTTGATCATCTTTATAAAATAACTATAAAATAGCATTGTTATAGATTAGACTACCCAAAAGTATAGCTAAATTGTTAAGATTAGCTTCACGTTGACAACTTTAAAATGCTGCTTACATGTACATGTATGTCAATAAATCAGTATTAATATTCCAATAATTTATGAAAAATATAACTCTCTAAATGGGGACAGTTTGCATAATGAGTACGTTTACTTTGATACTCTAAGTACATTTTGCGTAAGTAAGATTTTGAATGCAGGACTTTTACTTGTAATGGAGTATCTTTACATTGTTGTATTGCTACTTTTACTTAAGTAAAAGTTCTCAGTACTTCTTCCACCACTGCTAGTAATACACACGTGTGCGCGAACACACACACACACATATACACACACACACAAACACACCTATACCTCCAGGGACTGTTACAATAATTTCCGAAAACGCTTTCCCGTAATTGTAGGGGAAGGTTCAGAGGGAAGGTGAATGTGAGGTTAACTGATAGTCAATCAACCTCAGGGCCACCGCTCTGACCTAATGCCACTTTGGCCCCTTGGGGCCCGGCGGTGCATAGCTGGGGTCAATACCAATTCAGTTAACTGAAGATGAAGAAAATTTAAAGATTGAAAAAACGTTAAGTGACTGGCAAATTGTCATATTTAAAGGTGAGACACGTAGCATTTTAAGCATCAATAAATCATAACCACGTTCTTTTTGAGACATTAGTGTAATTACCGTAAACAAACGAAACCATTGCTGAGAACGTTAGCAGCCTCTACACTACGTTTTAGCTGTTAGCTCGCTGAGTAATAACTGGCATCCTGTGCACCGTCATCTCAGATCAGTTTCCAATTTTCCACTTTACCTGCCACAGCCGGAGGGGCTGGAACGATTCTCAAATTACAGTGTTCGACAAGAAGTGAAGATTGATTTAAAGATGCTGTGTGTAACGTTTCAACATCAATATGACCACATTCATTTTCAGACATTAGTATAATTACCGTAAACAAATGAGACTGACTGTCAGCCTCTAGCGGCCTCTACGCTGCATTTTACATTGTGTGCCATGAGGTCGAATTTGGCGGGAAAACTGCTGGACTGCTTTACGGCACAAAACAGGAAGAGGGCGCTGTTCTTCCAGAGCTAACAGCTTAAGCTTTCAGAGCTTCTGGCAGCAGATGGTGGAAGGAATGAAAGGCCAATGAAACATATCACTTCCTGCATGTTTATCCCCTCCCCAGGAAGTAATGGGGTTTATGGGAAATGTGGTCTTGATATTGAGAAACACTAACACTAACAATACCACTGGTGTGAGACAGAGGCTACCAATCATCTGAACCATGCTCTCGTTTGCTTACAGTTATTATACCAAGGTGTCATGATTCATTTGACAATGCTGCATTGATATTTAGACACGTAACACCTTTAATCTATGGAGTGCTTTTGACAATTAAACATGCCATTTGTTTGCTCAATATATTGGATTGAAGCAGCTGACCCTGACCCTACATCATTAGTGAGCGCAGAGTACAACTGGCCTCACTTGGTCATATATGGATCTGTTTCTCTGGGTTTCTTTGTTTATAGGACGTCCTGAAGCCTCTCAGACTATTTTAGATGGCAGCTGACTGTACTGCTCTACTTATTGGTGGATGATCAAAGGCTTGAACCCTGTTCGACCTCCCAGAGTACAGCCCGATCTCAGCATAGGTTTGTGTTTACATACACTGAGGCAGACTGAGTGGAGAATTAGCCCGCTATCTGTCTCTCTGGAGACTTGCTGCTCGTCACAGAAAAAGATTCAATTCCCTTACAAACACAATGGAAATGTTATTTTGGCACAGACATACAGACTTGAAGAGAAGTTAAAAATGAACAAAGACAAAGATCAGACAAAATCAAAGGTCATGGGGTCAATCGTACTTGTAGCTTATTGCTCAGATCACTTCTCATCTCTCTTACTGTCGAGACTTTGTCGTTCACTTGAAAGTCTTTGTTCTCGGATGCACCATAACCATGTAAGAACCACTTTACTTATTTTACTTTTACTTCATTTTGAATTTTTGGAACTGTCTATGTGCAGTTGTACAGTCAACCCTGTGTCCTTCGGCATTTGAACATTTTACATCACCGAAAAGTACACAACCTCTGCTGTCTTTAACTGTGAATGCACATATCCGTGCAGCTTATAGTCATTACTCCTTTGGAGAAGGAGATTTGGTACCATCATTCACCTGAAAACTGAGGACAGAAGTAAACGGCTGAAGGTTTTTTTTTTGTGTGTGTGGATGATATCAACGGTACGAGCTAGATGGCAAGGATGCTGTTTTAGGACAGTGGTTCTCAACGTGGGGTCCGGGGACCACCAGGGGTCCGTGAGGGGGTTCCAGGGTCCCCAGCAAATTGATTTCACCATTATTTCATTTACAACAAGTTAGAGAATGTAGAAGAATGACTATTTTGTTCATAGTTTCACTGTTATCTCTCTACCTACAATACAGATAGTCATGGAAATCTAGACAAAATCATATCTAACAATAAAAATATTCTCAGATTTGGGTTCAAAAGACAAAATCTCATCAAATGGGGGTCTGTGGCCCTAATGTGGACTACATTAGGGGTTCTTGATATAAAAAAGGTTGAGAATCACTGTTTTAGGATAGCAGTACTTTTTAGTGGAAAGTTGAATCCTTGGCTTACGAGAATCAGATTAGAAAAGTCTCTGTCCGCTTTCTTCCTACTTAACCTTTGCTGCTTGTGGAATGGTGATTCTGTGGCTAATTCTTAATTACAATGAACTATGACAAAACGGGTAGAGTCATTAAACCAGAATGTGTTTGATAGATAGTCCTTTCCATCAGCAATTCCCGATTTGGGCTAGATGATCAGCAGAAGTAGAACACATTCTCAGCAATCTGAGCTTTGAATTCAAGGTGGTTAGCGCTTTGATAGATTGCCCATCGTTCTGCCTGTTCCTCCGCATTTTAGTAGATTAGCCTTGTACCTGTCTGTCTCTGTGTCTGTTTCTTTCTTTCTCTCCCATTTGCAGAAGCGCTTCTCATTTCAGTCTGGCTCACCCAGCCCTCCCTCAGGCCTCAGCTGGTCTCTGAGATCTAATCATTCGGCAGGAATGGAGGGAACACGTCGTGGGTCCTAATTTGAAATGTGTAGATTAGATAATGCGGGACGACGTTTGGAGAAAGACCAGACCACCCATTCTGTCCATTCCATCTTCCATCCATCCATCTGTCCGTCCGCAGTCGGGGGCCGCAGCTTGAATGGAAGCAGCTGTTTTCATCCTTCTATCTATTATAATCTCCGGATATTTAAGATAGGGAATAGTGCGGGAGTTTGTGGAGGCCCTCTCCAATCATCAGTGTAATCTCTATGGATGTGATTTATGCAAAACATGAGCGGGCTTTGTTCTGCGAGAAAGTGGCCCATCTGGTTCTTTCAAAACAAGAGATGATGAAGTGGAATCGCATCACAGCCTCTGGGAGAGTAGGTGGCAGTAGCTGAGGTAATAACCCTGCTGAAAAAAAAAAATATGACATTCAAATGGAAGTGCCATAACTTTTCCTCCAAACTTTTCCACTGTGAGTCAGTGTGCTTCTGTTGTACCTATAATGTACTAGGTTTTCCTTTACATGGAAAACAGATAAACAACATGGAAAACCTGAAGGTAATGAGGTAATTACTTTTCAGAGTAATGACATTTTCATATAAATAAATGTCCGGTTTGCTACTCTCTATCACTGACTGATGTAACACAATAGTGATTCAACCGATCTTTTACATTTGCTGTTCTAAACACCCGGTGTCCGATAGCTCGTTCTAGGGAAAAATCCTCTGGTGCACAGGAAGTGATGCGTTTAACATTTCCAGTTTGTTTGGAATAAGCAGAAGAAGAACTGGGTAGTTAGCATGAGCACCGATAGCCACCATGGCTGAACGGACAAAGAAAAGAGCGCCACCTACAGGAACTCAAACTGCAGCAACAGAAAATCCAAGAAGAAAGATGTCACAGGTGATCGCTGGAAAGTCAAGTGCAGAAACCAGAGGTGGGGACTCAGAGTCACATGACTTGGACTCGAGTCACCTTTTTAATTGCTTGAGATTTGACTTCTAAAGTCTTTGTTCTGCCAGACGACTGAATTTAAATTCAGTTTTCTGAATTTGTATGGAATGATTGAATTTGAAACTGATTATAGAAATCAAACTCATGATGCTCTTACCAAGTTTTTATCCTATTAAAACCATATTGCATTGAAAAGTCCTAGATATTTAGTTTTCTTTAAGATATTAAATTGATACTGGACTCTTGATTTGTTCTGACTTGACTTGTTCTACATTTAGACTTGAGACTTGACATTAATAACATGGACTTGGTAATCTACATTTAGACTTGAGACTTGACTTGTACTTTGATGACTTGAAAAGGTTTCTAAAGTCTTGACTTGAGATCTTGTGTTTGTGTAAATGACTTAGACTGAAAGTGATGAGATTTGTTCCAGCAGACGACTGAATTTAAATTCTGTTTTCTGAATTTCTATGGAATGATTGAATTTATTGAAGTTGAAACTGATTCTAGAAATCAAACTCATGATGCTCTTACCAAGTTTTTATCCTATTAAAACCATATTGCATTGAAAAGTCCTAGATATTTAGTTTTCTTTAAGATATTAAATTGATACTGGACTCTTGATTTGCTCTGACTTGACTTGCTGTTCTACATTTAGACTTGAGACTTGACTTGAGACTTGTGCCTCAAGACTTGAGACTGACTTGGGACTTGAACAAAGCTGACTTGGTCACACCTGTGGCAGAAACACCACAGCAATGACTGCTTAGCACCAAAGATGGAGACAAAATTGTTGTGTTGACCTCAAAATCAATCTGCAGAAGTCAGTAATAAATACCAGTTCGGACCTTGACATTGATGACAAGTTGATTTGTCATATACTGCAGCTGTCAGAGCGGATTCATAGCGTCCGTGGGCGAATATACGAGCTCCATCAGATGTTTAATGCATCGCCGAGTGATTCCTCATCTCCTCTGGCTCACCTTGCCGGGTCGTGGGATGGCTCGGGTCAGCAGTATTTCTTACTCTATCCCTGAAATGTCATGCCGATTTTCTCTCTTATAGGCTTTGGACTCACTACATCAGTGATTCTCAACCTTTTTCATATCAAGGTCCCCTAATTTAGTCCACATTAGGGCCACGGACCCCCATTTGATGAGATTTTGTCTCCCGGACCCAAATCTGAGAATATTTTTATTGTCAGGTATGATTTTGTCCAGAATTCCATGACTGTCTGTATTGTAGGTAGAGAGATAACAGTGAAACTATGATCAAAACAGTCATTCTAAAATGACAAAATAATGAAGTTTAACAATTCATCAATTTGCCGGGGACCCCCGGGAATGCCCTCAAGGACCCCTGGTGGTCCCCGGACCCCACGTTGAAAACCACTGCACTACATGACTGGACAGACTGTGAAAACATTGGACATCACACACTTAACAACTGGCATTCGCACATTTTTCTTTTCATCTTGCGATATAGAGGTGTACACACTTGAATAGTAGTAGTAGTAGTAGTAGTAGTAGTAGTAGTAGTGGTAGTGGTAGTAGTAGCAGTATTGGGTTCAGTGGAGAGTTTTTGTGTCCCATAGTTGTTTCCACCCTGAAAAGAATAAAATACTGTGCAAAACGCTGGATACTGAAATTTTTTGGCATGAAAATGGTCAAATTTAGAGATAAGGAATATCAGCACAAAATATGGGTTATTGTTTGCTTCAATCCAAAAATACTGGTAGCCAATATTGGTATTGGCCTTAAAAAACCCATATCAGTCTAACCCTAATCTCAAGTCTTTCCATGATTGTTACATCCTCATAACTCACTTCCCACCCTCTGTCCTCCACGACCTGGCTCCAGTTTTCAAGGTCCTGCTCATTTACAACTGGCCATCGTAAAGCCATCAAGCATTCTTGGGTTCAGCCAAATGACATCATAAATAACGGTATGAGACAAGGAAGAGGGCGCTGTTCTTTCAGTTCAGTTTCTGGCAATGGGATAGGCCGGAAAAAATTGCTTCCAACATGTTTATCCACTTCAGTAAAGATGAAGAGAAAACCATTGAAGTCAAGAACAAGCAGCAACAGCTTTACGATATAGGAAGCAACAGGTTTGATAGGAAATGTCTTAATTTTAACAATATGGTGTGAGATAGAGGCGACCAATCGTCTCCACCATGGTCTCATTTGTTTACAGTAATTATACCAAGGTGTCACAATTCATTTGACAATGTATGGAAGCCCATTTCCGCCAGTGTGATGAAAAAAAAAGATCCTGTAAGTAATTATAATGAGAAACTTTCTCAAAATAATGAGTTAGTATCTCAAAATAATGAGTTAG
>NW_027282820.1:0-25585 GCF_046629955.1 Centroberyx affinis
TTGACATTTTGTGGAGCCGCAGCAGCCAAAGCAAAGTCGAGTGTCGTCCGCAGAGCCGGCTGCCATTGGTCCATCATCGGCGACCTGTCGATCACTGAGAAAACAACCCCGTTTTATAACCATTATATCCCATTAATGACACAGTTATTTTGAAGGACACACAGGCGAAGTGAAATTAGCTACTGAGGCCATAACCACTATTATTGACTTCATATTTTGAGGCACAAGTAGTGTTGTGGTCCCATTGACTTGCATGAAGTTGGGCCAGGTTTGGAGTCGTTTTTGGAGCTAGCCCCTAGTGGACGTTAGAGGAACTGCCACCTGCCGCCACTTCCGTATTGGCTTCAAAATTCACCCGTGGATTTGGCCGCTCGGACAGGACACAGTAGCCACCTAGTGGTACAACACACTCATTACACATGACAGGACAGGACAGGATGGGACAGGACAGAACAGGTCACAGTAGCCACCTAGTGGTATAAGACATTTATTACACAGGACAGGACATGAAATTATTTAATCCTCTCACTTTTTCTTCTCTAGGGGCACAATAGAACCTGAATGGATAGAACGGTCATTCCCATTCAATTCAACATTCCAGGACTGTCACAGCGGTCTATTATTGGGCTAGCTTCCACATAAACTGACTACGGCAAGTCACTGAGGTGAGAGGAACGCTAATAAGGTAATGTTGACTAGAAGAGCTAGTGAGAGAAGCACAATCTTTAATAATGCAATGTTAACCTTGTCGCTAATGTTAGCTAATGTTAGCTAGCGTTGAGTTTTCACAGTTTGCAAAGCACTCGTGCAGCAGACTGATCTGCACAGTTCTCAAGCAAGTGTGACACATTTTACGGCTTTAATGCCCAGACTTGCGTTTTCACCATAGCAATTAACCCTTAAAATTCTATAATCACCATTTTATACTAGCTAAATTACCATGGCAAACAGTGTAAGGACCGTTCATTCAAGTTCTGTGAGAGGCAATGTTCACAAGGGAACGAGGAGAAAAATGACAATAGCCCTGCATTTGCCCACAAGCTACTCTTCTACATATTTTGTTCCCATTGTTAGCATTCATTATTGACACCAGTGGTTATGTTAGCTGCATTCTAATGAGGTGCCCACTATCTTTAATCGCAAATACTAACACTACCAACAAGATGTTTCTGACCAACTGAAGTGCCACTATGGAAGCTGGGTGAAGAAAAATAGCCGACTAAAATAGTAAGTCTGATGCTACGGCTTTAACAAGTGATTTGGTGATGATTTAGTGTTCCTGTGAAGAATTCTGCCCTGTCTCTCCCTGCAGCATGGGAATGAGCCTTCTCTTCATGTCACTGAACCATCTTGAATAAGAACATGAACTATGTGTCTCCAAAGCCCCATTTCCAGCGATGAGAAATATAATATGAATGAACAGCTCACTTTTACATGCAAGGAGTCTCTGCATGTCACGCTTGGCTTCTAGAGTGGTCAAATGCCTGGATGATAATTGGATAATTGCTCTATCCTCCATGGGAGACTGTGTGTACCTATATAGTGCAGGCAATTAATGTATAGTATTTGTTAATCATTATTTAAGCCCTGTCTGCTAGTGTTAATTGTGGTTCCCATGCAAAGTCCTTTGTATTAACTGCATTAATTAGGTTCATTACCTTGGTGGCCTGCATACAATCATTTCTGTTCTTTTTTTTTCTCTTTCGAAACTATGCTTCACATCCTCAAAGGAAAAATTCCCCCCTATTACACTATTAGATCTCATCAGTCTGTGATGTTCAATATATTCTATACTTATATTTTGTGATGAAGTGTTGTAATTTACTTTTTTGGTGAACCCACTTTCCCTCAACCTGCCTCGTCTACTTCTACTTTAGCAAGTGACTTCCTACATTTCCCAGACAGTTCACGCCCCTAAGAGAAGGGGCATGAACTGTCTCATGGGTTGTACGTGACTGGAGTGAAGTTAGTTTGATGCTGGATATTCTGTAGATATTTGTTTTTCCACATTTAATACCTTCTAAAGCAAACAAGTAAAAGCACAAGACGAATAATATATATATTTCTGATTACTGGAGGAGGAATAACAATTTACAATACATTTTTTCAATGTTGCTTATGTTTGACTACTTTCCTTGTAATGCCCTTTGTAAGCGCTGCATTCTTGATTTTTCCTGCTGTTGTTTTTAAGTCATAGGTGTAATGGCTTAAGTTGGTATCACAAACCATGTAGTCCAGTCAATATAGTCCAGTCCAGTGGTGTGGTGGTGTGTTCTGTATGGTGTTAAACTAATATAAAATATATAAATATATAGGTAACACTATACAATAAGGGTCACTAAGGGTCACTTAGTTAATGCTTAATAAGCATTAACTAACCCTTATTTAACAGTTAACTAATGTGTCTGGTAATCATTTACTAATGGTGTTCAACTAAGGTATTAATTTATACATTATTTAATAGTCATATTTATAAACTATTAAATAATGTATAAATTAATACCATAGTTAACATGAACACCATTAGTAAATTGCACATTATTTAACTGTTAATTAAGGGTTAGGTAATGCTTATTAAGCATTAAATAACCATTATTAAGCATTAACTCACCCTTAACTTGTGACCCTTATTGTAAAGTGTTACCAATATATACAGTATGTAAATACAGGTATTCCTGTAAAAATAAAGTTGTAGAGGTAGAAATATGCTGTGTTGCCACTACACTACCAAAGACAAAATGGATCCAGGAATGCAAAGTACATACATAGCTGTTAGTGTTTTCCTTTAATGTATAATATTGAATTAGGAATGCAGCTGTGTTCTGTTGGCTTCCCACTAGACGGTTCTGTAAACCCCTGTGAAGAGCTCTAATAATTATACAGCAGTGAACTGTCACCTCTGTCTCTGTTCTTGTTACTGATAAGAGCCCTGCAGTGAGTGGGCATTTAACCCAGGCTTGCTCTCATCGTTAGCAAGGGCTTTTTCCTTTAAAGTGGGGGCTGAACTGTGACAAGAGCTCTCATTTCTTGTTTCTCTTCATTACTGCTGACAATACTTAAAGAAGGGCCACCAGGTCACGCACACACACACACACACACACACACTCACTCACTCTGCTGTGTGACCGGGTGTGGCCTGACCCTGCCAGTTTCCTCTCTAATGCTCTTTAAATGGGCTGCAGGGCTACCGGGGTCCTGTGTGGCTCCACAGGCGGCCATTATGAGGCAAAGAGCAAAACCAGGAGGGCACGGGCAAGACATTACCTCTCCAGGTTTCTCTCTCTCTCTCTCTCTCTCTCTCTCTCTCTCTCTCTCTCTCTCTCTCTCTCTCTCTCTCTCTCTCTCTCTCTCTCTCACACACACACACACACGCACACACACATACACAGAGGTAATCATTTAAGTTATGCTACCATATAACTCAAGGTTGGAGAATAAAGTAGAGAGGGAGAGGTGTATGCTGTTCAGAGAGTGATATTTTAAGCTACTTTTACTTTTTACATTACATAACCCATTTTTCGATACGCAGCTAGAGAGACAATGAGAACGGTATGAAGCCACCGAAGCACCATGTTCTCTGCTGTCCATCATGCCACCTCCCTTCTCTTATCACTTCTCAGGCGTCTAACTTGCTGTATTATTCCACTGCGGATGTACTGCGATGTGATGAAAGTGTCACATTTTGGATTTAGTCTAATGATTTGTTCATAATGCATCTGTGAACTAAAACCAGTGGCATCTAGCTCCATTTTTTGCTTGCTGTCCAGAAAGTTTCCACGACAGTCCTTGTGTAGAATTGCACACTTTACAGAAATGCAAATGCATCATAGATTAAGGCGAGGCATCACAGGTGAATAGGAAAAAAATGTCCTTTCATCCTATCAGAATGAAGTTTTGTAAGTTGAATACAAGCATTTCTTTTATTATGACCTTTATTGACTATGTTATTAACATATTCAAATGAGCTAGTATTAAAAAAATGCTCAAAATTATCAGAATAATCTTTTTCTCAGTGGATATAGGAAAACGTTGTTTTCCTGTTTCATTTGTTAAAAAATATAAAAATATATATATTTTTTTTACAAATTCTAACTACATGGCAAAAATCTCAGATGTTTGCTAATTTTGCATGTAAAATACCCCATCAAATAAAAAATGACAAAAGAAAAGAAAAAAAATTCTGTTTTGCATACAGGGAATATGTCAGTTTAAGAAACTGTATTATTATTTATTAAGTTATTTTATTATTTTTTATTTATTTTTTGCTAATTTTGAACTTGGTGTACTTGACAAAAACAACCATATTTTGTTTTTTGTTATTATATTTAACTATATGTTCTAGAGTAAAAAAACTCGAAGCCCAAAAACTCAAGCAAAGTTTACCTCATAGCTGAAACCTGCATGTCAAATAGTTATAAAACTATTATTTATTAGTATACTAGTATTTTATACATATATACATTTTGTGGATATATGCATACACTTTTAAGGATTTGATGTATAGGCTGAAAAACTTTCTTAACCCATCAAAAATATAGCAAAAGACTGGTGTATTTCACAAATTTTACAAACCTGCAATATAGTAGGTTTATATGTAAAACCGACCGATGCTTTAGATGTCATACACCGCTAGACTTTCCATTAATAGCTAAGTCCTGGCTTTGTTTCCGTTATGATTTATTGAAATGAAAGCATTTTTCATAGGGCAGCAGTGTTTCAACAGTGGGTGCCATACTGAAGTCATGGAATGGGTTTTTAAAACTGCTGTCTGTAATTCTTCAACATCCGCTGTAATACATTTTGCAGCAATGCATTGTTGTTCCTTTAACTTGTGCTTTACTACAGCAGGCTGCTTGTTATTATAGGAATCATGGATAATGAGCTTTGGTAATGTTTTTTTTTTTAAGATCATCAGCTACATGACTAAATTTTGATATGCAAGGAAAGTACAGGCATTGCCTGCAGAATGTGAACAAATATAGCTGGAGGCATTCTGAACGTTGTTGTATTAGCAACTACATCAGCAATAGGTCCTAATGGAGATTTCTTGCTAGTAAAATATTACTATCCAAAAGTATAAAAACATAGATCTCAAATTGGGAAAAAGACAAACCAAGGGACTCCATCTGCTAGCACTAAAGTAATTAAAGAGTCTTTATTAAAGGGGGCCACATCATTAAAAACATGACCAATGAACAGGGCCGGCTCTAAACTGCTAGATGCCCTAGGCAAAATTTTCTGTAGAGGCCCCCTTTTAAGACAAATCCTACCCACCATCAAGCAACAAAGACGGAGGAAAAATGGAGTGTTTAGAGCATTGTATGTTTGTTACCTGTTATAAGATACAGCACATGGATATCAAAATAAAATGTAACAAATACAAAGGTGAATGTGGCTTTCTCCTCTTGTGTGGACATGAGCTTAAAATGAAGACATTCAAGGGGCCCTCAGCAGCCTATTCAGCCTATAGGGAGAACCGGCTATGCCAGTGAACAACAAGAAATGTTGCATTTTCCAGCCCTGATTCCACATTATTACAAAGAAAATAGCATCTCTATTTCCTGGTAATAAACAAAGGTTTAATATTGAGATGAGGGTGAATTGAAACAACACTGATAATCAGCTATTTCCCAGTTATATGGTGAATTTTACCCTAAAATATTAAATAATTACAATGTAATACTGTTTTAAATAGGTAATTACCATTAAATAAACAGTAATTACCCAGTAATAATGGTGGTATTACCCTGTTATTACCATGATGTAATGTAAAGTGCTACCATTTAGAGTTCCACTCAAGAGTCTAACCACAATGCAAATTACAAAGTGAAACAGAAGAAAAGAAGAATAATAAGTAATGGTAATATAAAAAATAAAAAACTATAAACTATAAAAAAAAAAAAAAAACGGATACAAAGATTTTAAAAATGATCTATTTGAAACTTTCAAACTTCAAATGTAATCTGATAGTTTGCTCTAGAAAATCTCGAAATTATGTTTTAAGGTAACGTATTGGTTTATATTGGCTGTTCATCACACACTCCTTCTCATATTTTCTTGAGTCAGTAATATTATTCTTATTATTATCGCTACTCTTATACTTTTAATACTACAAAGGCAAACTTCCACATCAGCGTCATTAATCTCATCTCATCTCAAATTATCTTTCCTCTTTTTTCCTAACCCCCTTGCATCCATCCATCACCCATCCATCCATCTATTCCTCCCTCCCTCCTTCCATCAAAGTGGTGCCAGGGGTCATGGTAATAAAACCAGGGACATGCTGATGTAATTATTATTACACACATTCCCATTTAAATGCTAATGGAGATGGTAATTATTAGGTATATTTAAAAAACACACACATGCACACGCACACACACACACACACACACACACGCACACACATATATGGGCGTGAAAGCCTACACATCTTCACACCCACAAATGGATGGATGGATTCATGGATTCACACACACACACACACACCCGCGCACACACACACCTATTAATAATAAGATGAAAATTCCCTAATTATAATGAAGTCTATGATAGCTGGCCAGCCCTCCCAGTCATTAGTGTGAATACATTTCCCTTAGGTAATTATGAACATATTTCAACCCTGTGATTAAGGATAATTCCTGTGTTTTTTTTCTTCTTCTTTAGATCACTGGGGCTATAGAACATTGTGCCAAGGGTTTCACTTTGAGGGTCACTGCCACAACTTCATCTGAGTGATACCGGCTGGGACGCATCAGTGGATTCGCTGACCCCCCCCTCTTAAGCCTGGTCTGGTATCTGACAGTCCACCATCAGAGCTTACATGGATGGCCTTACACTGACAACTACATTAGTGCCAGATGGATCCTCCAGGGCCTCGAGAAGCTCATCACCTGGCCCGTCGATGTGCTTCAAGCCGGTGAAATCCAACTCGATGGCGCTGCAGAGGGGGGGGGGAGGGGTGGCGAACAATTTTGGTTTCTTCCTCGGAGGCACGGCAATTCCATCCATCACACGAAGAAACCTGTCAGAGGCCTGGACAAGACCTCAGACTGCACCTTGAAGGACGTGACATCTATTCAGGAACTAGAGATAGACCAATAGTGTCCGTAATCGGATTGATCCAGCTCCCCAATACTCATACTCCAATCGGTACATGAAGCTTCCCTGATACTTTAATGACATGTTATTTGGTGCAATATAAAATATTACTGGTGGGAGGAAAAATGTCTCCTGACAGGGGAAAGTGCTGGCATGTTGCTAGTTATGAAGTTCATGGGCAGAGCGGCTATTGTTTAGAAGAGTCTTGGCTATGCGGTTAAATGATAGCACTGTTCTTTATCTGTTAACCTGTTCTGAATAAGCTGTTTTTATCTGTTAACTTATTCGGAATCAGCTGTTTTTATCTGTAGGCTTATTCCGAGTACCATATTTCCTCTAATAGTGGCCGGTAGTCAATTAAAAGCCGGGTCTCCGATAATGTCCGGGGCTGTGGTCGACACGAACAAATAAAGGCCGGCCCCAAATACAGGCTGGGGAAAAAAAAACAAAGGAAAAAACAACGATGGATACCGGTAAACTCCTGGTGCCTGTTATATAATGTAACTGTAGTTTGTAGTAACGTACAAGTGCCACAAGATGGCAGTATGCCACAAGATGGCTCGGCCGTTGTCGATTACCGTAATTATCGGTAATGCATTGCAGTAACAAAAAAACGGCTACCTAACAAACCCCAACAGAAGCAGATCAGAAAACAACGAGGCTTCGTACTAAAATATGAGCAAATATACTTATCAAACAGAGGGAATTAGAAATAAAGGCCTGTCTCTAATATAAGCCTGCTTCCAATAAAGGCCTGGTACCTTCTGCAGTTGAGGTAAATAAAGGCCCAGGCAAATATTAGAGGAAATACGGTAAACTGTTTTTATCTGTTTTTATCTGTTAACTTATTCTGAATGAACTGTTTCTATCTGTTAACCTATTCTGAATGAGCTGTTTTTGAGAGTCAATAAGCTGTTTTAATAATCAATACACTGTACAACAATCCATCAATAAGCTATGTTATATAGCATATTTTCTATTCTATTATTATCATTATTAAATATTTTTTTATTTTATTGAAGATTGTCATACAATGGTCGACTTATCAAATTATTAAATAACTACAAGTGACACATTTGTAATTGTTTTATAATAGGGCAATAATAGGCAGCATGAATGACTAGTAGTATTGAGTATTGAGTAGTATTTGGATTGGTAGTCCATCTACTTAATGAAGTATTTAGAACTTAATATCTGTTAACTTCAGAATGAGTTAACAGATATAAACAGAATAGGTATCAGTTCTGAAAAATTGGTATTGATGCACCTGGTGGCAGTGGACAACTTTCTTAACCTTCTTAAAAGTCGATAATTCACTTAACCATGGGTCTTTTTTTATTTGCTCTAAAGTGGTAATCTGCAAATTCATGATTTCTTTAAATTTTTATTTTATTTTGTCTCTGTGGTGCTAAGCGCTCATTGTTGTGGTGTTTCTGCGTTGCACTTCCCGGCGCATCACTTCCTGTGTGCCAGAGGGCTTTTCAGACACCAGGTGTTTGAAACGGCAAATGTAAAATGGGTGTAAGTTATGGCAAATGGGTGATCACTGGTTACATCACTATTGTATCAAATAAATCATGGATAATATCACATTAAATCTCCTATCCTGCCCATGAACACATGCCCATCACTGACACTATAAAAATGAAAACTATATTAAACTGTAGAAAAATGAAAACTTTGACAACTTTTGAAAAACAATATTTGACAATTGATGTTTCTTCAATTTTCCTTTGACTGATGATCCCAACACACACACACACACACACACACACACACACACACATAGAGGGCTGACAGGGGAAGTAATCAACTTTGGTATGTCTAGGATGAATGGTTGTCCAGGGAACAGGTAGAAAGAGAGAAGTAGGCGAGGGAAATAGGAGGAGGATGGAGTGACCTCCGATGTTTCTAAAAGAGGGATGTGTGTGTGTGTGTGTGTGTGTGTGTGTCACCTCCAGAGAGCTAGAGTGTCTCTCAGCCCCGCCATGATATGGGAAAATACAGAGAGCGCACTATAACCGTCTTCTTCCGCAATATGGTAAAATGTTCCCACGCACGATCCGCCCTGCCCCTTAAAATCACACTGAGAGGACATTTACATTTTACGCATTTAGCTGATGTGCCACAGTAGAATATGTTTCAATTCCTAAATCACCAAAAAGACAGGAAACCAAAACATAAGGACTGCAAAGCTTATATCATTCCTGTGACCGTAGAGCGATCATCTAAGAGCAAAGTGTGAGGAAAAGAAATAGAATAAGAGCAATATGGTGTTTTTTTTTTTTTACATCAATTTCCTAGCAAGAAAGCACTATTGCAAAGACAGAATGATAACAAGTACTACAACCAAAATATCAAGCCTGATATTTAGAAATGGGGAACACATTTTAGTTTGTGAAGAAACATAGCCCAAGTGATCAAATAACAGCCTTTTTTTTTGCCATCGACAAAGTCAAGTGACAAGAAATCATAAGCATTTGAGAAGCGAAATATGAAATTTCATATCCAACAGTGTGTGTGACTGTGTGTGTGTCGTGAATCAGAGTCACTGGTCCAGTTGAAATGTACTTACCTCTCTATTATATTCTTTCTAAATAGAATTTGAGCTTTGTGGAAATTTACTGTCATACAAGCGCGCACCCACATTGCCAAATTAATACATTTTCAAATATCTAATATGGAAATATAAAACAAAATGTGCAGACAGTTTGGGGTTGGCAGTTTCCATACACTTCTGCAAGGTCCCATAGAGGAAAAGAGACTATCTCACTATAGTGATATTAGTTTTATTTACATTGAAAAAGCCAGGACTCTACCTCTGATGCACTCATATATGTATATATACATATGTATATATATATATATATATATATATATATATATAGATAGATAGATAGATAGATAGATCGATGTTTTATTGAATGTATTTCTTATTGTTGTACTGTTATGACTATTAATAGTCATTATATGATGGAGTGCTAACCTAGCACACACACACACACACACACACACACACACACACACACACACACTCTGTACCTTCATGCTTTGGCAACATTGTTCGTAAACTTTCATGCCAATAAAGCAAACTGAATTGAATAGATAGATAGATAGATAGATAGATAGATAGATAGATAGATAGATAGATAGATAGATTATTAGCCACACAACCAAGGCCGGTGGAATTTGTTTCCAGTAGATAGATAGATAGATAGATAGATCCATCTGAAATAGACATTTAATCTTGTATTAAGTCATTAAATCATGTTCTTCTTAAAACAAGTGAAAAAATTCCAATTAACTGACTTCCGATGCAGTTTCACTTATTTCAGGGGTTTTTTTTTAGTTTTTTTTGGGAAACTAGGTTCTTCGCACACCTATACCAGGAGACAGGTGCGTAGGAGAGGACTGGGAAGCCGGCAGAACATAAGAAGAGATTCCCCCACACTGTCTATACTTGCAATTAAAACATTTATTAGAAAATAAGCAATGTTTCGGTATTTGCCTGACAAAGGTCTCGGTACCGAAACATTGCGTATAGACAGGGTTTTTTTTTAGAAACTAGTTACAATATCTTGAAACTAGGCAGAATAAGGCAGATCACTACACTAGTATCTAGATAATGACACTTGATTCAAGTAAATTCTTGAAACGAGTTTATTTGCATTGCAAATAAGTGAAATTCACCTCATTGCAAAATTGTGTCACTTCCTTTAAAACATATAGGATTTTAAAAACTAGATCAAACAACTAGTTAATATTATTCTATTTGGCAGCATGGAATAGTAATTATTTAAAATATAGGCTTATATAGTTTTGTTCAGGTCTGTGTGGGTGATGCGTGCGTGTGTGTGGGGGAGAGAGAAATAAAGATAAAAAAAAATGTACATAAAGGAGAGGAGAAAAAGAAAATGTATGTGTCTGTGCGTGTGTGTGCGTGTGTGTGTGTGTGTGTGTAGGTGTGTGTGTGTGTGTGTGTGTGTAGATGCCGGAGTACTTGTGCTGATGATGTTGGTCAGCTTTCCAAATGAAAAGTGAAGAGCGTGAGGTTTGGAATTCAATTGCACAGTGGCCAAGGCTATGGGTGCACACACACACACACACACACACACTCACACACACTCTCACACATGCGCATGCACTCATACACTCGAAAAACCATCGTTATGAGGACATTCAATTTACACACAATTCATTTTCCATACCCCAAACCTTAACCGTCACCACAAAATGCCTAAACCTTACTTTTCCTCTTAGCTTACAACACAAACACACACACACACACCACACACACACACACACACACACACACAGAGAGCTCAAAACCACTGTGTCCAATGAGTACAAATGTAGTCCCTGCCTGTCTGCTTGATTTCCATGCTATCTAAAGCCAACAACAACTCCACCAACTGTGACCAAACAATCTTGTTAGTTTCCCCCCACAACTTCTTTCTTTTCTGTTTCTTACACGGAAAGTGACCACTCCCGCCCTCCTCTACGCTTTCTCCTCAGACAGTGCGGTGAAGATAGGATTATTTCCCTTAAAGATATACTGTAACTCAGGTTTTGTAAGTTGCACCGGCCCATATTTTAATGTACAAATCCAGCCGTTTTAACAGCCTAAATCGTAAAGTGGGGCTGCAGCAGAAAAGCTAGACTCACCAACGTTAGATCTTTTCCTCTCATGTAAGGTGACAGCCCCGGCCAGCCTGTGGCAGTTTACTGATGTCAACTTACAGGATTTCTAGGTATTTAAAGTATTTCAAATTTTATAAGCAGTTACCTCTCGCTGCCATTTGGGGCCGCCAACGTGCAAAATTGCTTCAAGTTCTAGACATTGTAACTGATCAATACACTCCTCTCCTTACCCACCAAATTTCATCAAAGTTTTCTAAACATTTCCCATTGACACATATAAAATAATTTCTCACTAGTATTGAATTGCATGAATTCTACCAGAACAGTTACAATTAGTTGTTATGTTTTAATAGAATAGGGTATAAACTATAACCTACAGCTTCATTGCCATTGTGAAACTTCACCAAATCACGAAATTGAAGTTGCTTTGAAATGAATTGGAAATTCAAATGAACTCATTGGCATTTTTCCCACGCCACAGCTGAGGGCATCACATGGCAAATTCAGGTCATGCATTCAGTCAGTCAGTGTTACAACCCGGCTCAAGGAAGTAACAATGAGCTTTGTATGGCTACTTGTTTGAGTGCTGCTCACTCTAAACTCAGTGGCAGTAACTTTGTTGGCCCTTTTGTGTGTTAAGATCTTGTTGCTGCTGTCTCAGCAGGTTTGTTTGATCCACCTTGGACCCAGGTTGACCCCTTTTGGTCAGCAGTAGTCCCAGTTATTATCTTGTGACTTAATTGCACATCTTGTTTGCTTCATATTGAAGATTTGTCTTGTCTTAGCTCTGAGTAATAAGTGGCAGAATTATTTGGCGCAAGAGTTTAAGTACAATATGGATTGGTATATGCTCACAGTTAGGTGTGTAGCAGGTGCTTTTGGTCTGTGCATTTAGCTGTGTTTTACCTTTTAACATACAGCCTTGGTAAGTAGCACTCATTTCAAGTGCTAAGTAAAATGCATTGCAATTATTGTGACGACCCTCCCACTCTCCTGGCTCCGTCTTGCAGGAGCCTGGTGGGTGGGGTCGTCAAGGCTGATTGAGTGCACCTGGGCCCGGTGTACTCCTTGGGCTTTAAAAGCCTTCAGACCATTAAGTGTTTCTCTCCTTCCTCACCTACGCACACCTTTTGTTCTGTTCTTTTGGTTTGATGTAGTTTGTGTTTGTTTACCCCTTAGTTTTAGTTAATAAATCATTGTTTTAACTTTTACTTCGGCGTACGACTCCCTCATTGTTACTTCCTTGAGCCGGGTTGTAACATATGGGGGAGTCATACGTTTGGAAGGCGTCGCTAAATTAAGTTCTCGTTAACGGTTAAAGACAAGTATTCCCAATATTCCCGTTGCAACTGAATTAACCATGGCCGACAGATGCCGTGACTTCTTCGCTGGTACCTGCAGTCTACCCTTCAACCACCAGTGGCAGCAGCAAGCGTATTGCTCAGAAGCGCAGTACCACCGAAGAAGTCATGGTGTCTATCGGCCATGGTTGATTCAGTTACAATGGAAATATCGGGCATACTTGTCTTTAATTCCTTTTTAAAGTTTATTTGTGCATAGAAGATGTGGCACGTCCAAGCGCCGCACAAGTAGACAAGTGAAGGATTACGTGCATCTGTTTGGATAAGTGAAATTCAACGTAGTTTTTTTCGTTATAGAGCTGAAGGGAGAATTCTTAATGGAGCAGAACAGGATTCTTTGGGAGAGACAACAACCAATATGACCAAAAGGTCCTTTATCAGGGCTAGGTTAGCCCCACTGGGACACTAGCATAGCCATCTAGCATCCATCCAGCTCGCGATTAGCCTTTGGGGCTAAAGGCTAACCGCGAGCCCACAAGCTGGTTTTGTTAGTTAAAGGCTAACCAAAGGGCTATGCCATTACTAGCATCCCTTTGGGGCTAACCGTGAGCCCCACTCTCTGTCATTAATTTGCTTCTTGCGTCTTCCATTGCCCTATGAACTTTAACTTAGGTAACATTATTACCTGTGGTATCTAAGTGACTTTAGTGGAATAATTTAATCCATAACCGTGTTGTAATGCTTCAGTGCATTGAACTGAATTGAACACACGCGCCGTGGGTCTGTACAGGATCTGTGCTTGTTAAGTCAACGTGCTCCGCAATATAATTTTCATTACATTTCTGATGAAGAGGTAAAGCCTTTCCCTGCTGAGCTTTAAATGCAAACGATCACTTCCCTTCACTTACAGTAACTTCAGGATTTCCCGTGGCTCTCGGACAATAACTCCAATAGCCTGGCAGGCTGTAATGACTGCATAACTATGTGCTGAGTGTGAGCTGTCAGAAATGTCAAGGACATATGATGGACAGAGAATGTCTAAATGTCACTGCGAGGAAGTTAGGAACTGAACGGTAAAGTTGTCGATGTCGCTACTGGCCGGCTCTTGTTAAACGTTTTGGACTTACCCATTTATCAGCGCAAAACGATTTGGACTAAAATGGAAGTTTTACATTCAGACATTTCAGTTTGAGAAGTTTTTTCTTCCATTTGGGAGTATGAGCTCCCCTTGCATTTAGTCGACGTTGGATTTTTGGACATACCCCAGTTTTTTACCATATTCAGCTTGCGCTATATTTTTTCTGCATTACTCTCAGCCTTAGCTACAGAGCCCAATGCTGACTATAGAACAAATAGTGGCCACATCAGATAATAGGAGAGGGAAGTGGGCTGCTCCTTTGGGTTTCTAAACTTAAACGAATACTGTATCACTGGGATGATGCACACTTAGGGCTTGTTCACACCAAGCATGTTCTGAGCAGTTTATCTGAGTGAGGACATAGTCCAAACAAGCTACCGGAAATAACCCCAAAATACAAGGGATTATAGGTAAAAGAAGACGGATGTTGACATCTGGCCAGCAGTTCCTCATGTTTGGAAAGCCTAGCAGAACAAAACCGCAGTCTGAACTGATAATAATATTCAGCTATTTCTTCAAGTGTTCTTAACCGGTATGACGTCCATTATGTCCATTTTGAACAAAATTTCTAACCTGGCGGGATGACCGGTTACCAAAACTCTGCCCAACAGAAGAGTTACTTGTGAGTCATGTGACTTTTGATTACAATTCAAGCAAATACCCACTGTGGTTTGGACCAAAGAGAACAAGCTGGAGGTGGGATCACCACCTTATTTTACAGTAGTACAGATAGATAGATAGATAGATAGATAGATAGATAGATAGATAGATAGATAGATAGATAGTCAATACATATCTTTGCATTCACCAGTAGGGACATCAGAGTTCTAAGACATAATTTCTGTCAAAAAAGTGTGGCATCTCCAAAACTCACACTGCATAATAGGGTGTAGTTTATCTCAAGTTCGTGTGTGTGTGTGTGTGTGTGTGTGTGTGGAGTTACAAGTGCAATGACCGTTTGGGTCATTGGTCCTTGATATTAGGAACCTGTATTTGGACAGTTAGCCATATGCAAGTGATCATTTCTTTTTTTTGAGTGTGAACCATTGACAGTACAGTACATTGCTTCATTATACTGTTGCGACAGCTGCATTATTATTTGTCACACCATCAACCATTTACTGTAAAAAAAAATACATTGTTTTTTGGGTGTTTTTTTTATAGTTGACTTGTACGGGATGAGACAACTGAAGGGGTTGACAATAAAGACAATGCTGAAAGTTGTTCTTATTCCTCTTATTCCTGTGCCTTAGCCCTAATTTACCTTATTCATCATGAATTCTTTCAAGTACTCATGTTTCATTTGACTGTTTCAATTTGATGCTGCTATACTGCTTCCTAGAATGAGTTGGGAATCAGTTATTTTTAGAGTGCCGTGCCAAATGTTGAATACTGAGCGAAGACACTGAATCTCTGCTGAATATGACATCATGGGGAAGAGTGTATTGTTCTTCATTTTAAGATGTATTTACATGATTTTTTTCATGTTTTATGAATCATGGAGAAAGTATTTTGAGTATTTTGAAAATACAAAATTACTCCACTCTAAAGTATCTTGTTACAAATTACATTTGAATTTTTTCAGCCCTGTCAAATACCAATTATAAAATACTCAAACATAATTGAAATACATATTTCAAATACAAGTAACAGAAATACTGCTCATCTCTGGGAAGACAGAATTCATACTTCAATAAATCACCTAATTAGCAGATTTGTCTCTCAATTCAAGTGGTTTTATTTCTTGTTTTAGTGTGTGTTCTGGTCTTGTTTTTGATTGTTTTTTTTGGTTTTTTTTCAGTGTTTCCAGTACCAGATGAACAAGGAGAGAGAAGAAAAAAAGAAAGAGAAACTCTCCATTGAAACAAACAACATTGTTTTAGCATAACTCATTATCGACCAGTAAGATATGCCCTCCAGCACTATCACACACACACAACCGCATACATGCCCGTACTAAAGATTCTTATTTATTTGTATTCATATTTATGAAAAGAGAAGTGTAATTTACTGGATGTTTTATGCATGGTGTAGTGGATTCATTTTGCCTGCCTGTTTGTCAGACTCCAGTTTGCCTTTGGGCTGCTAGAGGTTGTATTGGACATTTTCTGATGCTGCAAGCTAGGAGAATAAGCAATTATCTTTTTTATTTTTATTTTTTATTTTATTGGTGTAAACATAAGGACTCGCAAACACAGTGCAGTGTGAAACGGGCTGGAACCACATGGAGTTTGTATTTGAACGCAGCCCAGGCTACGATTACATGTTTTGATTTTTGAAATTTGATTCAAAATGGGGCTGTTTTTACTGTTTTTATTGTATTTCCATATGAAATCAGACACATAATAATAATAGTGGTGTCTGCATTGCATTGCCACTGCACTTTTGTCCAATAGAGTTGGTTTGTTTACGTATCATAGGTCATGAAAATCACACAAATCCTTCATGATTTCTAAATCTCAAAAGTCAAACAGTTAATTTATTATTATTAGTTTTTGACTTTTTATTATGGAACATTAGGGCATACAATAAACTCTTTTTTTCCATTTGATACAAATTAAAAATAAATGCCATAAAATAAAAAAAGAAGATGACAAAATAAAAAAAAAATATATATAAATATACAGTATATAAAGACAAAAATAGGGAGAGATGGATGGGATGAGGTGGGGCCATTCCTTTATATATTTGCATGTGTGTATATATATATGTATATATATATATATATATATACTGTACATACAAAAACATACCTACACACATGCACATATACATTAAATTCCATCTGTATGCATTACTGCAAACCCCTAATAATAATCAAGCAAGTTTTGTTATAACTGCAGATCATTTGGCATTGAAACTATCCGTCTTTTGCTGAAGTATAGCTGTTATGCTCATACTGTACACTCTTCACCTTCTCTCTCCATTTGTTCACTGCTGGTGTTTTTGTTTTCCTCCAGCAGATTGTAATCTTTTTTCTGTGCAAACCAACAGTAAATATATTTGATGTTTGTTGTCTAGTCCATCTGGGATGAAAGATGTGATTTTTTATGAGATCACATCGCTGTATGTTCACACTGAAAATGGCTGCTATGCGTCTCCTGTGACTGGCTTTATTCAAAAGCTGTCTGCATTACTTTTTCCTGCTCTCCCTCTCCATCTTTTTTTACATTGTGGCTGGATTGCGTCCAGGCAGGTGTGGTTTTGTGAGCAAAATCCCATTTTTGTCCCGTCCTGAGGTACTGACACATTTAAAGTGGAAAATGCAATTTTTCTCCTTGAGGCAAGAAGTATAAAATCTGGCACGTTTTGTTTTTCATCATGAAGTGAGACATTTTCTCAATATTATGACATAGCATTTCATAATTATGACTTAGTATCTCATAATTATGACTTAGCATCTCATAATTATGACTTAATATCTCATAATTTTGAGACACTATCTCATAAATCTGAGATAAAGTCATAATTCTGAGGTATATCAACATTATTAGATTCTAATGATATATATATTTATGAGATATCATCTCAGAATTATGAGATACTAAGTCATTATTATGAAATAGTATCTCATACATATGACTTAGCATCTCATAATTATGAAATAGTATCTCATAAATATGACTTAGCATCTCATAATTATGAGTTAGTATCTCATAATTATGACATAGTATAATAGTATAATTATGAGATATGTCATAATATTGAGAACAAAATCTCACTTGTAGATAAAAAAACATGTGCCAGATGTTTAGTAGTATATTGTACTTATATTCATTGTATATTGTCCCACTGTAGTTCACTGTTTTGCAGCACTGAATAAAAGGAAGAGCTTGAATGTGTTGGATGTGTTGGACTGCGCAAGCATGAACGCTTTTGAGTTCGTGTTTTATGAAGACTTGTGCTAAATACTGGTGTAAATATAGGTCTTTTGGGCTCACACTGCAATCGTTTGGCTTCAGAACACTTGGATTGATTGATTTGATTTGATTGAATTTCTCTTATTTTCGTGTCATGCACACAAAGTGCCCGACCTTCATGGGTTTACAAGACACCAACGTTACAGTTGCAGTGGTCACACATTTAATTTCATTACAAAATTACAGATTATTATACAGCTCGGTCTTAAACAAAATATTCTGCCTTCTCTCCCAAGCTTAGCAAATAAAATCTGCTACAAAAAAGGTTCCCTTCTTGAAGCACAACTCAAGTTTTTCATAATCATCCAGCCCAAAGAAATCAACATAAATAGAGGACATTTTACTAAAAAGTACATCACTTACGTCCTCGTAGACAGAACAGTAACACAAAAAATTTACCTCATTCTCATTTTCACCTAACTCACACAACAAACAAAGTCTGTCCTCCTCTGGAGTGGCATTAAACCTGCCGGTCTCTAGGGCTAATGGTAATCTTCCTGAACATGACTGTGAACATAGGGATCTTTGTCTTTTGTTTAAATTATACTTCACATAAGGTTCTGCACCATAGCTACTCTTTTTGAGACAATAAGTTCGTAATTTTTGTTTATACCATATATCAACAGACCATTTTTCTTTACACATGAGAAACATTTTACTCCTAATCTCCTGAATATCACAAAGTAATCTGTTCTGGAAAATGAATGACAAATCGTTCGAATAAAATAAGGATTTCAACTCATTGGCCATGCAAAATGTCCCAATTAAATATCTTTTTAGTGAGTCTCTGATCAGACATCTTCACAAGTCTATTCCAAAGCCGAAACATTTGACCTATATGTCTGATGTTTGGAGATTCCCATCCCATATCTCCACTAATGGCCAAAAACTGAAGTAAATTTATGGACTCCCAAAAAAGATCGAATAGCTCTGTGATGCACATTGTTGCAACTTGTATGTTCATGGAAACCCCAAACACCAGAAGCATAGTATAGAAGCATGGATTATGCTGCACAAGCTGTTTGGAGTAATTTTATGGTCAGTTTTTGCCCTTTTTGGAACTCTAAAGAACCAATCACTGGTAACTTCAGTTGGTTTGGAGAAGCCTGACATGGAGCTGTGCTACATAACTCGTGTGTTATGTGGACACACAAACTTCACCGGTGTGTGGTATGAGGGTAAGTAGTTAATGATTTTACTTTTTTGGGTGAACTATTCCTTTAATTTTTTTACAAGAGGAAATGACGTGCTCAGCAATCTGTGTTTTGGCTAACCCTAACCCTAACCCATAAAGAGGAATCTGATTTTAATCAATATAATATCTTATCTTAATATCTTATAGCCTTTTACCACATATCAAATGTCCCATGCTCCAATCCTTCCTCTGTCTCTCTACTTATAATATGACATGAAGTGAAACTACAAAAAAAAAAAAAATTAAACATAAACCAAAAAAATAAAGTACAATAAAAAATGAAAATAACAATACATAAATAAATAAATAAAAACAGTACAATTAAAATATGTTCACAACAACAACAACAACAACAACAACAACAACAACAACAACAACAACAATAATTATAATGATAGAAGACTTTCTGATTCATGCTAGCAAACCAAGCCAACAGCTGTCCAATCACCTGGCCTTTCTCCCCTGGCCGCTGCACTGTGGCCCTGCACAATCAACAAGCAATTAACACACATACAGACACACACACACACACACACACACACACACACACACACATACACATCCCATAAGTGGCTAATAGGCACCAGTGTTATCATCCCATCAACACAAAGGTGGTTGCAGGAAAACAAAGGTGAGAATAGAGGGCTGATAATTACTGTGGTGTGTGTGAGAGAGAGAGAGAGTGAGAGAGCGAGAGAGAGAGAGAAGTAAAGGGGGAATAGGTGACGAGACAGAGATAGAGAGGGGATGGATGGAGGAGGAGAGGAAAGAGAGGGATGTGAAAAAGAACAAGATGGGAGAAAAAGGAAAGCGGTTGTCTATTATTTAAGCTTGTTAGCATTGGTCTGACCGGACAGGCTTTCCCCAGGCTGGCTGTAGGACTTCCAGTGGTTTTGGATCATCTATTCCGAAAACCGGGTTCGGAAATTACCACCAGCCAAATGTCACCGCTACGTTTGGCTATTAGCCACCATGGCAGGCTGCCTTGAATTGTCTGGACATTATACCGTGTTCCAAATCCAATTGAGAAGAGGGTATTTTCTGTCAGTTGTTGTGGCCCACATGTTTTTTTTTTCTTTTCCTCAGGTGAACACTTGAGGAAAAGCAACGTGAGAGCAGAAAAGGAGCCAGAATGACTGGGAGTCAATGAGGCAGACACAGACATTCAGACATCAAAACAGAAACAAATCCCTCTACTTCTGTGATGATTATCAGATTCCCAGTTGACTCAGAATTGGTACTATTGTGGTACTATTGTGTTCTTAGGCAGTGTTGCATAAGTGGTTACACACAGAAAAATAAATATTCAAACTGAAACCAAAAATGGTTCCTCGGAGTGATGCCATAGAGGAACCACTTCTGGTTCCGCAAAGGACCTTTCAAGAATCTTTGAATATCCCAAAGGACCATGCGGTTCTTTGGGATATTAAAAGGTTCTTAATTCTTAGTTATTGGATGGTGGGTGATGGCATAAATGTGGAAAAGAAGAAAGAAAGAAGAAAGACTGCCGTGGACCCAGAAGGTCTCAGGTTTGATGCCATCATGTCCTTCTGAAGTCTCCATGAGCAAGACACTGAACCCCTGTCTGCTGTTAGATCTCGTCTATCTGTGATGTTCCATGCATTCCAGGAGTTAATTTGTGATGAAGTGTTGTAAAAAATGTGACAAATCTGACATTGTATTTTGTAAAGAATTCATCAAAAACTTTTTTTTTTTTACAAATCTCTCTGTAAATTACAAACTATTTAGTTATTCAACAGAATGAAACAGGAAAATGCATTCTGACTTTATCCGCTGAGTAAAAAGTGTTGTAACTGATATACAAATTAACATTCACGTTTTTGGGATATTTTGAACACATTTGAATGTATAGAATTTGAATTTGTAGATAATAAAGTAAGTAAAAGTAATAATACAAAAAGTGTTTACTTGTGTCCATATTCAACACATATAATTTTATTTTGAATGGAAGAAGACTAAGGATATTTCACATCTTCAGGCCCAACAACTGCAGAATGGTGCCACAACTATGGTTGAAAAAGACTGAAGAAGATTAAAAAAAGATGTTTTCTGGGATAAGTTGTAGTAGTTAGTAGGAAGACTATTTTGTAAAAGCTGAAAGGTACAAGGAGTATGAATAGTAGGTATAAAGAGTAGGTGTATATTCAGTAGAAAAAAACAGAAAGTAAGAAAGTGACAAGTAATAATGTTAGAAATGTACTAAAATGTAATAATAGTAACAAGTACAAAAGTAAGAAAATATGTAGGAAGGCTTATGTGTAAAAGGCAAAAGGAGTATGAAAGGTATGAAGACTACGAAGGCTAAGAAGGCTAAGTGGTGTTTTAGTCTTGGTGAATTTCACCTATCGCACAGTGAACTTAGTATATAAACATTACTTTGAAGGTACGGATTGGGTTTCAACACACTGAATGCTTTTTTTTCTACCATGTGGCCCTTCAGGGGCCCCATAGTATGGAGCCAAATGAATTAGAAGTCACTTAAACTAACAGAATACAATAGGACAAACAGCAAAAACCATCAAAATAACTTTAGAAAAGAAGGAACTCAGCCGAGAGCATCCATAAGCTGCTTTTCCACCGCATGGTACCGGCTCAACTTGATTCGACTCGGCTCGCCTTTTTTGGTTTTCCATTGGGCAAGTACCAGGTACCAGGTTCCATATTACCTGGTACCTGGTACTGTTTTTGGTAGCACCTCCGTCGAGGTTCCAAACGAGCTGAGGCAATACCAAAAGGTGACGTGAAAACACTGCAGACTACTGACTGGTCAGAGAGAATCGTCATCATTGCGCGACATGGGACATCCTGCACAAACCCGCCATATTTAAATAGCCAAGCTACTGTAGCGGCTGCAATTTTTTAACTTAATTTAACTTTATTTTAATTTAATTAACTACTATTAAATGGCAACCCGCAAAACCATGCCGTGGTCAAATGAGGAGGTGCAGACGTTCCTCTGTTTGGTTGCCGACGAAAGGATCCAGGGAGAGCCAATCTCAGAACCCATCGTCTATCGGTCTGATGACGATTAGACTCTGGGGGCGACGGGCAATATTTCGGGGTTTCCGGTGTAGCCAGCGGACATCCGGGGCCAAGACTTCCTCTTCCGTGTGCCGGTCATTGTTTACAGTCCGATTAGCAACTTGAGATGCGACGAGTCAAACGTTTCTCCACACAATACACAAATATTGATACTTTTTGTAGGTGTTTTAGGTCCAGACGACATTTCGGCTAATCTCTATAAACAGATATCTGCATATGAGACGTCGTCTCTCAACTCCGACTCCATTCTCGCATCTCAAGTTACTAATCGGACTGTAAACAATGACCGGCGCACGGAAGAGGAAGTCTTGGCCCGGATGTCCGCTGGCTACACCGGAAACCCCGAAATATTGCCCGTCGCCCCCAGAGCCTAATCGTCGTCAGACCGATAGACGATGGGTTCTGCGATTGAGGGAGAGCTGGATGGGGCGACGCGTAACGAGAAGGTCTACGAAGAAGTTTCTCAACTGTTGGCCGCACACGGCTACCAAAGGACATTCCAACAGTGTAGGGAAAAGTTTAAAAAAACTTAAAAGTGACTACCGAGCTATCAGGGACCACAACGGCCGGAGTGGTTCGAACAGAAAGACTTGGAAGTGGTTCGACCAGATGGACGCTATTTACGGCCATAGACCAAGCAATGGCAGGGAGGGCGGGAGTGCAGATCAAGCAGTGGAAGAAAGGAATATGTGTTACTGTACTGTGTTAACCAGTGTGGCAGAATCTGTGTGATCTGAAGTTGGCGATACGCAGCCACCAACACATCGATGTTGGGGGGAAGCGCTGAGTAAATTGGCTTCATATTGGGTTTCAGGGCTTTTCTCGCCAAAGAAATGACAATATGAAATAAGATTTATGAAATTTCATGGAAGTCGGTTTGGCTCTCTGCGCTCGCTAAAACAGTCCATGGGTCTCACGCTGTGTTATTTTACATTACCGCTGTCCGCGAAATAGTAATGTAGGGAAAGCTGTGTCGGACTGGAGGGCTTCTCTTGCTGTTCGCATCCATGAGAAATGGCCACGGCAAGGGCTGATAGAAGTGGCAGTGGAGTGCACACACACACACACACACACACACACACACACGCACACACACACACAGGCTTTCCAGTAAGTATCACTGATGCCTGCAGTCATTGTAAGTGTGATATCCTGGACACAAGGTATCGCCTACAGCTCTCTCTCTGGTTTTATGGTAGTAAAAAGCAGTTGAGTGTAGCTGACCGAGTGTATGTGTGTGTGTGTATGTGTGTGTGTGTGTGTGTGTGTGTGTGTGAAGGTGGTTTCATCCAGAAGAGATTGCCAATGTTTTTCCGTCAGGTGCTTGTGCCCACTTTCATTATCCCTTCTGATGGAGAAGCCAGACATTGCGCACACACACACACACACACAGAATTCCATTATGGCTGGTGATACAGGATCGTGGACACAAATGTAAACGGACAAACACTCACAAAATCACACACACACACAGATGTGTACAGACATGCAAAGACATACACATAGACACATACAGACACACACACACACACACACAAACAAGCAGAAACACGTACAGACACCCACAAGCGTGCATGCTCACACACATACACACACACAAACAGACAGACACACACACACACACACACAGATATATACACACACATATCTACAGACACACTCACACAGACATGCACACACAGTGGGTCAACAGTCCATTTCTTCAGGCTCTTTTCTGCCTCTCATACCAATCTACTTTCCTCTTACACTTAACAGTGACACTGCTAACTCTCTCTCTTGCTCTCTCTCTCTCTCTCTCTCTCTCTCACTCTGACAAGTCAGTGTAGTGTGAAATGAGGAAACATGACAGCTGAGTCCAACAACGCTGCTATATCCTCACCGTAACACCAGACAAACAGCTACACACACACACACACACACACACACACACACATAGACGCACGCATGCACACGCACGCACACACACAGTGGTTGTGGAGGTGGGGGAAGGAGAGGAGAATAACGGACAAGACAAGAAAACAGGAGGAAAAAAAACTCAAAGAATCCGAAAAAACAGAATCTCACTTCTTAATACACTGTACAAGGTATGAAGAAAGAACAGTGACGTATTTTGATATATTTATATAATATATATACATATATAATATCTATATATAATATAATAATTGTCAGTTTTAATTGAAGGAATCAAACCAGTCACTTCAATACGTTTATCATTATGCTTAATTTTTGAGCAGAGAAATCATTTGGGGAACATCTGTTGCATTTTGGTTTCTAAGTTATACAAATAAGTAAAGAAGTAATTAATTGAATGGATGGATGGATGGATAATATCTCAGTGATAACATTGGCTACACAGCAGTAACTTGTAACACTAACACACACACACACACACACACACACACACATACACACACATCCAAAGCTAAATCCCACACCCCTAATGGCAGCACTGACCCAGAGGCTGATTATAATCAACCACCACCAACTGTTGTTCCACCTGTGTGAGTGTGTGTGTGTGCGTGCGTGTGTGTGTGTGTGTGTGTGTGTGTGTGTGTGTGTGTGTGTGTGTGTGTGTGTGTGTGTGTGAGTGCGTGCGTGTGTGTGTGCGTGACTGTTTATACTCCCCCAACACCTGAGCCTTTGTGGCGTTGAGTTGGGTAAATTGCTTGTTGTTGTTGGTATGTAACAGGGGATTGTTTTATTTAAAGGTGCTATGTGTATCAATTTAACATCAATGAATCATTTCCACATTTATTTTGAGACATTAGCATAATTACCATAAATCAACAAGACTAATGCCGAGAAGATTGGCAGCCTCGACCGAGCTCTACACTGCATTTTACATGGTGTGGCACCAGGTTGGATTTGGAGGGAAATCTGCTGGATTGCTTTACGGCACAAAACAGGAAGAGGGCGCTGTTCTTCCAGAGCAGACGGAGTTAAAGCTTTCAGAGTTTCTGGCAGCAGATGGTGGAAGGAGTGAAAGGCCGATGGAAAAATCACTTCCAACATGTTTATCTTTGTCAGTACAGACAAAGAGAAACCTTTTCCTCTCTTCGTATAGTCCAGTCATTATTATTACTGGTTTTGGTTGACATCTTTCTATAGTCCTGTCATCATGATTACTGGTTTTGGTTGACATCTTTCTATAGTCCTGTCATCATGATTACTGGTTTTGGTTGACATCTTTCTATAGTCCAGGCAATATGATTACTGGTTTTGG
>NW_027282821.1:0-52387 GCF_046629955.1 Centroberyx affinis
TTATGTAATGGTAGCAGCATACCCAACACACTTTGAACTCAGACTCTGCTATGTAATGCAGACATATAACTCCAAGGCTGTGCTGTCTGTGTTGGACTTGATGTGATGTGAGCACACTGAGAGGAAAGGGGATAGTCTGCCATTCTGGTTGTGGGCAGAACAGATAGGAGAAAATGGGTGAATATGTTATGCAAGAGCAACACAGTGAGCCCATTTCACAAAAAATATTTCCCAATAAGACAAACCACTGTCAGAGCAAATAGAGCATATATGAGGTATTTTGTAAAACAGATTTTCAGGGGTTGTGTCAAGGTTATCTTCTTTCGTCTGGACCATGTGCTCTCTCTCTCTCTCTCTCTCTCTCTCTCCCTCTCTCTCTCTCTCATACACACTCGCACACACACACACACACACACACACAGTTGCACAGATAGACAAAAACACACAGCACACCCACCCACCTAGCTACACACACACACACACACACACACACTATACCCCCTAACCATACATTAACACACCCAAACTGACACATGCACACACACTACACGTCCACCATATCTCTCCCTCCCTTTCTCCCTCTCTCTCCCTCTCACACACGCACACACACACACACACACACACTTTCACACTGTCGTACTTACCTCATGTTTCTATGAACAGAAGGAATTCCCCGTTGCTCTGTACTGCGAGTCTTTGGCCTGTACTGCTACTGCTGCTCCGTTTGATTTTAAGTGAACTTCATCCAATATTGAAGCCTAGTCTGGTCTAATCTGAGAGCTAGCAGTGGAACAATCTTACAGCACATCTGTGTAAAATGGTTCCTTTTTGAAGTAACCCACTGCTTCTCTCTTTCTCTGTCTCTCTCTCTCCATTTCTCTCCTGTTTCATCCCTCTCTCTTCCTCCCCCCTCATCTCACTTCCTCTGCTCCAACCCCTCTTCTTCCCCCTCTTTCCCTTCCCTCTCTCCTCCTCTTCATCCCTCTCCTTCCCTCTCTTCTCTCTCTCCTCCTCCCCTCCCTCTATCTCTCTGTGCCCTTACAGGACTACACATTGACTATGTACTTCCAGCAGGCCTGGCGAGACAAGCGGCTGTCCTACTCTGAGATTCCCCTCAACCTGACCTTAGATAACCGGGTGGCTGACCAGCTCTGGGTGCCTGACACCTACTTCCTCAACGACAAGAAATCCTTTGTCCACGGCGTCACGGTGAAAAATAGAATGATCCGACTGCACCCGGACGGCACCGTGCTGTACGGCCTAAGGTGAGATTTTAATCTGGACAGGACCGTTTGTTAAAGTCCCCATGAAATGAACTCCCATTACTTTTACTTGCTGGAAAACAGTGTATCTTTAATGGTGATCTCATGCTGCACCAGTAGGCGTAAATTAAAAATTCCAACCGATAAAAACATCACAGATTTTTGAACAATCCCGCCCCTCCGCACCCCTCCCATCAAATAAAACTGTCTTTCTCTACCTCAATTTCCATTGGTTTAGACTTTTGAATGATCCCTCACTTTAATATGTCCCGCCCCAACATCCTGTTTCAACAGGAAATGCATCAAATCAAGGAAGTAAAGATGTTCATGGGGTCTTTAAAGTAACACTATTCAGTAGACAGGATTACATGTGTTATCGTTTGCATGTACAAATAAACTAAATTAATGTAATATCTCCCACATGCTCGAGGCAGGAGAACAACTCCTAATGATAGACTGTACTGTCAAACTCAAAGCGTTCTTATATAAACAATATTAATCTTCACTTCACGCTGCTAAACATTTCATCTATTTTTCTTGTTTTGTAAGTGTACTTTTTATTTTTCAAAAGCAAACAAACCTAGAAAAAAAAAAGAAAATATAACTTTTACCAACTTTGACATCACAGTGAGTCAACAATCATTGCTGCGTTGCATCTAGTCAGTAATTAGCTCATTAGAATGGGATGAAGAAACCCACTGATGTGAGGTGCAACATCGCCCCTGAGCGAAAACGATCATGTTGATGATGAAGTGACCTACTTGTGTCCTCATTCACAGGACATGTGCAAATCACCAACTAAATGCTTCTATAACACCGATTTCTCCGCCTCCGCATAACTTACATCACCCCAAAATTATAAAACAAGCAAATTTACCCAAGCACATTGTTAGGGGTAAAGACTTGGAAATGCAAGCTTGTCAGATGGTTGAAATAGTCATCCATCTTAGTCATCCATCCTAGCAAATAACACTTCTAGAGCAGATGGTTCTTATTCTTACACTCTTCTCAAACTCACTGTGATGGATGAGTTTCTTGAACGACGACAGCTGTCAACATTCAGTGTGTCTATTAGACATGTACACAGAGCAAAGACTGAGGTACTGCTTTTACAAAACATTAAGTTGAATATTTCCCCCTATATATGCTTTGGGCAGTGATCGCTTCATTTGATATTCTGAATATTTTCACAATCTGAGACTGTTACAGCATATTTAATATGTTAACATGACATGTCCCACCTGTTTCCACTTTGCCAAAAACAAATAGGCCATATTGCACTGACTTTGTAAATTGATCGATCCATTCCACTGAGTGTCAACCTCTGAAAGTTATTGTGATGACAGTGCACTTTTTACACCTCAGTGATGTCTCATCAGTTCATTTTGCAAATAGGCCTCTGATGCCCAAACTCTATAAAAAGTTATTGAAAACCATAACAACTTAATGGCCATCATGGCAGCACATTGGCACTGCTGTGGGGAAGTGAAATTAAACACTGAGAGGGAGAGGGAGAGAGAGAGAGAGAGAGGTACTGAGAAAAGAGGCAAATTAAAGGGTTAGAAATCTTGCCAATATTGCTCTCTTCGGTCTTCTCCTTGAGTGTTTTCTCTCTTCATTATTCGCCCACTACCCTGTTAGATTGTTTTTACTACTACTACTACTACTTTACTACATGTTAGCATGCGCTGTGATGGCTCAGGTTTTTCATGTTACGTTACCTCTCTTTATCTACCTTGGTCGCAGAGGAGAGCGATTTGCCAGTTGTTCCGGAGAAAGACTAATTGTTCATTAAAATATGTCAACCGCGGAAACATCTCTGCCAAGGGTAGATGAAAGTTAGGTGTTGAAGTCCAACATTATTTCTGCTCCTGATTCTGAATAGCAGCAAATAAGCAAATGGAAGGGAAAGAAGATGAAAGGGAAAGGGAAAGAAGAGGAGTAGAGAGGGAAATCCAAGGGGACACATCTTGCCCTCCTTTACAGATTCCACTTTCCTGGACTAATTTCCTATTTTTTTTTTTTCAACCTACAACTATCAATTACATTTTCCTTGTCATGGAATAAACGCCAAGGCCTTGAGTTGTTGGCAGCCCATTGTAGAAATATACTGTCCAATATCTCTAATAAGAGAGTCTCTTACAAACACTTTATAACTAGTTGAGGACTTCTCTGCCAAACAAAGGCATGGTAATTGGACCCTCAGGCCTTAAATCATGTATTATTGCAAAAGGGAAAGGAACTCTTCCCCGAATATGGCAAAGTGTCCAATTATGCCCGAGTATTCACAATGTTGCAAAATGAATCCCTACATTTCTTTTTTCCTTGTCCCAAGTTGGCTCTTCTATGTTCTTTGAAAGATGTTATTGCCTTCAGACTAAATCAGAAATTCTCTGGCAAATGCCAAATGTTCCTGACAAGAAGAAACTTTTCTTAGGGAATTTGCTCCTTTCTTGTCTGAGAAGAAAATATCTATAACAGTGACAAATGCAGTAGGTATTACAGTTAGGTGCACTACTCTTGCTGTCCATCCTTTGACATAATAGATGTGTTTTATGTAGCTTGCGCTTGGCATTATAAATCAGATTGCTGAGCACAGCAGAGTAAACATGCCATCAAATAAAATGCTCAGTGAGTCCTTGAAGAGGTTTGATGGGGTTGTATGTTGTTTCTTAAATCACATTGAGGTTCATTGCATCAGGAAACAAAATCCTCAAAGTAAATTACATGAAAGCAACGGTAGCCCAGGACCTGCAATGCCTTGGGACATCAGTGTGACATCTGGTACCTAGAGTAATGTATACCATTCATTCAACAAGCATGGTGCATGGTTTGTCAGTCAGCTGAAGTGCTCCCCTCTTGCCTCAGAGCCAGTGTGCACACTGATTGCAAGTTCAAATGTGGACAAAGGCTTATAGCAGGAAGACAGATAGGCACTGGCAGACTTTGAAGGTCAGATTATATTGAAATAGAACTCAAACAGTATGAATCGGGCCTACGTCGGGGCATTTGAGGTAAAATGGATAACGGACAATATCAGTCCAACTGTTGAATCCAATATGTGATTGAAAAAGTCATAATCACTTGGAATAAGGGGTTTGAACATTTCCCATACAGAGCAGAAATTGTGACCCAAAGTCAGTGTAATATAAGCAAAATTTTACTCTGGATAAATTGGGATTAGATTGAAGAAATCCCTTACCCTTGACATATCATGTAGGGGTGACCAGATTTTTATAAGCCCCAAGCTCATGGGACATGGGATCTTGGATATTGGGCCATTGCAGCAGCAAGTAGTAATAGGATACATTAAAGAAAACAGGATATTAATAAGAACAAGGCAAAAAGGGGTTAAACAGACGCAACCAACAATTCCAACTATCAAGGAAATATGTATGAATGAAAATGTGCAAAAAAGCATGGATTCCCACATTAACAGAAAAACTAGTAATATCAGTAGCAATAGAACTCACTGAGAGAGAAAGATAATGTAAAGTATGTGCATTAAGAAAAAGGTGAAGAATTATTTAAAAATCTGAAAAAAGTAGTAGCAATCCAACTCTGGGACAAAAATGTGTTAAGTGGTACACATTGGGACACAATATTCATCATCATATAAAAAACAACAGGGTTTCAGCAGCTCTTGAAACCCTTATGCTTTATGCAAATATGTATTGTGTTGAAGGCCATTTAATGTGGCCTACATTTATGATATCCTAACACAATCTTCCAATGCTCCAGGTATGTAAGCCATGTTAATACATGTATGAGGATGATAAGACACTGACTCAATGTGCAATGCAATTATAAGACAGGCATAAATCTATCTGCAAGACAAGCCCAGACAATGTGGAAGGCCAACTGAAATGCAACCTCTCCCACTTACGAGTTTGTCAAAATCCCAAAGTACAAAATTACCTTAGAGGTAAGGTTACCACACGCACCAACCTCAAGCTAGACCTACTGAATATCGACTCCAACATAAAAACCTTTTCAAAATCTAAAAACTTTTTTTGATTCTGTTTTATCATAAGAAACTAAAAAAAACAAAGGGCTTTTTTCATTCGATTCTGTTTTATCATAAGAAACTAAAAAAACGAAGGGCTTTTTTTCATGTTATTAGGTGAGTCTGTTACTGAGGAGGTGTCTGATCTAATGCACCCTCCCTCCCCCCACCCTCCCTCACCCTCTTTCCCTGACCCGTGGTCAGGGAAAGAGGGTGAGCCAAATCATTCCCATACACAAACAGTGCAATGCATTGTGGAGAAGGGAATCTTTTCATTGAGGCCGTTTATTGGAAATGTAATTGGATGCAGTGGGTCCATAGATGCTGATAACAGACACAGCCAGACAGATAGTGTACAAACAAATGATGAATATTCACACACACATTTATTTGCCATTGAGCTGCCAATTCATCCTAGGGATTCATTATGGTGGCTTGAAGGCAAACCACACCGACCCTTTTGTGAGCTGCTGTGTATTCATATGCACACATCTGTTGACATACAAAGTAGTGTTTCCCTTTTCTTTAATTTGTAGCACCACTGCATTGATATTCAAAGCTGAATCCACCATTTACATTCTTGACATTGACATTCTTTTTACTGTGACTAAACAACAGCAAATAGCAGAAATTGACTTCAGAAAGTAGAATAATAATGATACAAACAATAATAATTGCATAAAAGCAAATGATAAGAAATTATACAAATAATAAAAGAGCATTTCTATAATTTTCGGGCAGGCCTGGCCAGAACAGCCACATCTAAAAGAGGGCCTTATCTTTGTTCTTTATATGGGTTATTTGCTGCAGGCTAGGCCTCTGATTTGAAAGCGAATATTCTTCCTTGAACCGACTAGTGTGTTCGTGACTGAGGATTAGCAGGCACAGGGAGACTGCAGGGAGACTGCAGAAGGAAAGGAGGTATTCTGAGAATTCAGCAGAGAAACAAGGGTGCAGAAATAATGTCCCATTTTGCAAATCAACATCAGATTGAACCAACAAACTCAACAAATCATATTTTGCATAATATGAAAATTTTCAAATAACATACATTTCCAGTTAAATATGAATCTAGCTTTACAGGTCATTGAAGCTCACCTAACCAACGATCCTAGACGAGTATCCCTGCTGGCCTAGGCGTCTGAAGGATTTTGTATCCCATGCATCCTACTCCCCTACTTTTCCTTGGTGGGCTGTATGTTGGAAACATCTGGCTGAGGGGGCTGAGTGCTCTCTGAATGCTGTCATCCTCTTAAACTTCAATTAATCATTTAACTCCAATGCATGCATTTCATATCTTCTACCTCAATTGGTAGAACTCCTGGATGGATTGTGAGTGCGTGACTAACTGTCTACTCTACACCTTTCTTTGGGTTGAATCCCATTGAATGCTGGAGGCCCATGAGGCCACTTGGCCCTGATTTGACCTCACAAGTTTGACCCAATCCAGGGAATGAGTCTTACAGCAGAGTCTGGTAAATATGGAGGGTCACTGCAGGTGATGCAACATATGGGGCTCAGTTGGCGCAGTTGGCAGTGCTCTCAGGCAGTAACCAAGCAACCAAGGGCTATACTGGGACTGTGCAAGAAATGCTGCTGTGCATCATTTAATGGATGGGACAAGAGGGAAAGCATGAGAGGGTAAATAAAGAGCCCTTCTCAGGCATGACAGTGTGTGTGCAAACAAGCTCATACACAAGTATTCATCCACACAAAAGCAAATATACAGACAAACAGATGTGCGTGTACTCACACACAGACACGCACAGAAAGAGAGAGACATAATCAGACACGCACAGAAAGAGACAGAGATACAATCAGGCAGTCTTGCACATGCACGCACATACACACACAAACACACACACACACACACACACACACCTTAACCTTTACCTCCCTCACACACAGTCTTTCCTCCACCGGGGGCACTTGCTCAGAAGTTCTACACCATTGACTCCATCTTGACACAAAGATCAGAAAGTTACCAGAAAGTAACCGGCAATTTGCTCCTTGGTTAAACACTTCGAAGTCGCAGAGCCACATCACCTGCAGCAAACGCATCAGAGAGAAATAAACGCTGACAAAGACGGGGGACACCAGAGAGAAAGAATAGGGGAATCTATCTAAACCTTTTAGGCTCAAGGAACCTTCCTGCCTCACTCTGAGGGGGCAGAAACCCCTGGGGTGTGTAATATGAAACAGCAAGTTAACGCTAGAACTCTTCCTTTTGTATTCTGTATTGCTATTAAATGGAGCTCTGATGATAGTCTCCTTGCCTTCTCATCCCACATGCTGGCACCCTCTCCTCAACTCACCTCTCCGTTCCTCTCTGCTCATCTCTGCACTCCTCTCATCTCTTTCGCCTTCCAGTCATCCCTTCATGTAGACATTTTAGGAGACTTCATATTCACATGGATGTCCACAACATCCCATTCAGGGCCTATTGTCCCAAACCTTTCCTTTTGCACTCTACTAAAGCCAGAGGTGGAAAGTAACTAAGTACATTTACTCAAGTACTGTTCATAAGTACAGTTTTGAGGTACTGGCACTTTACTTGAGTATTTAAATTTTGTGAGACTTTATACTTTTACTCCATTACATTTCAGAAGGAAATATTGTACTTTTTAATCTGCTACATTTATCTGATGGCTGTAGTTACCGGTTACTTTGAAGAATACTGCTTTACTGGCAAAACATACAATAAGCTCATAAAATATGTTGCATTGTTAGAGTTTAAACTCCCCAATGGTATATGGAGCAGTTAGACCTACAACATTAAAATACTTCTTACAGGTTAATGCATCAATAATGTAAGACTCTGAAAGGGACCATGCTTCAGAATGAGTACTTTTGATACCCAAGTACATTTTACTGCTAATACTTCTATACAAGTACATTTTTGAATGCGGAACTTTTACTTTTAATGAAGTTTTTTTCCCATTATGGTATTGCTACTTTTGCTTACGTAAAGGATTTGAGCACTTTTTCCACCACAGTCTAAAGCAATAACACCAACCAAATCCATGTGAGGCAGTTTAAACCGCATTCATGCTCCCATTTTGCAGACCCAGTCATTACCATACACTTCACTTTGATAAGGATGTTCCCTTTATCGAGTTAATGACAGAAAGATGACAGATGAAAGAGAATATGCAGAGAGAGAGAGAAACCATATAGAGATTGATTTGAACCCCTAGAGATCAAGACCATTAGATGAGTTATATCGCTTGGACATAAACACAGACGATTTACAGACAGAGCAGGATGTTGAGCAATTCATTTTTTTCTCGCAGATTATCTGGCTTGCTGATCCACAGGATAACCCAGCATCCAGAAGACATATGAACAAGCATAGAACTATTTTGGCTTATGCTTTCCACCAAAATAGCCTGTGTTATGTATTATTGTATAGCTGCATCATCATTTCACAAGCTTGCTGCCACATAGTATCAAACATTTTCAAATATGGAATTACATGCATTGTGTGTACTATATGTGTTGTAGGCTTGTATTTCAGAATTGGGTGGATAGGATGGGACAATTGTGTCATATGCAATTGTGATAATTGTGAAACAGGAATGCAAAAAAAAAACTGTCCAGTGTGAAGATGTTATAGGGATGATATAGGGATGAAGAGCAAAGAGGGGAAATAGAGAGAGAGAGAGAGAGAGAGAGAGAGAGAGAGAGAGAGAGAGAGAGAGAGAGAGAGAGAGAGAGAGAGAGAGAGATAGAGAGAGAGAGAGAGAGAGAGAGAGACACACACACATACACAAGGGTGATTATCTTTGCAATGTAACACAGAGGATTGGATTCAAGATGAGCCTCTCCTCTGGCACAAATTTATCTATGTTGTCAGGTGTGCCTAGACGATTACCCACCATGCCGTGCTGCTCTGTGGCAACTCCCACAGTGGGAGTCAAGTTCTCACACAAGACCAGAGCCGGGGAAAGAATGGCATCCTATTACTCACAGCCTCTTTCTTATGTTTCCTTCACAAAGTCTGATGGACAACATAACCTTATCTATTGACTCATGGCTGGGCTGGACTTAATATCCCATATCATCCATCCCTGGCTATTTGTTTTGATAATGTTTGGAAGGGTAAATGCTATTCTGCTGATATTTATGCAAAAAATATGATATGGGCAGTAAAGCAGAAGGCTAGCTCCTTAGCCACTGCTATTTGTTAATAGTACAATAGCATTAACCATACTAGCACATATTCTGATCAACACTCTATCGAGGGGTTTGCAATAAATAATGTTATAGATTCAAAACTACTCTGTTCTATGTGCACTTAATTTCAATACAATCCATGCAGGTGATTTGTAGAATGGAATTTCAGTGAGAATTATGAAGGACATGGCACTGACTTTGGCTCTCTGGGTGCCCTCTCCTTTTTGGGTCACACAAACAAGGTGCACAGATACTGTCGAACTACACAGGCTATTTGAATCCTTTTTCTGTTATTATCTAGAGTAGTAATCAGAACCTCAAAAGGCCTTTAGTGTTTTTACTCTGGGAACATGATGCTGTCTGAAAGTATAATTTGCCTCAGCGGGCTAGACATTTAGATTACATAAGACTTTTTTTTTTAGAGCTGACTTTTGGCTCACTTGGCTACTATGTCTCATGTAGTGTAGACTGAAAAACATGTTCAGTTCAGTTTGAGGTCATGATGTGATATTCTCACACAAACAGAAAAAGCCATCCAAAATAGAACTCAAATAGAAAAAGCTAATCATATAAAAAAATAAATCAAAACTGACATTGTTTTTCCACGTTTGTCCATGCAAGTAAACACATGACCAGGTTCCTATCATCATTGACTGTATTGACCCTAGCCTAGGTGATGACTTGTTTTTATGTCAGAATTGGATTCTGCCAGAGGAAAAGTAAAATAGTTAGGCCTCAGGTGTCAGCTTTATGCTCCACTGTTCCCTTTTGGGTCAAGCTCTTGTATCTGTCTATACAATCACCCTCCAAGCCATCCCAGTTGAAATGAAGATAATAATCTACAGACTTATTGATCTTTCTCTCGACATACCCCATAGAGTCAGGTATTGTAGATTTAATGGTGTTGTGGCACCTCAGGTGCTAGACATGAAAGCTAGATCCATTCCAGCCTTCCCTAGGGTAATATGATTTCCATTTGTCATTTAAAGCACTTCCTTAGATACAATTTGTCAACCGAATTATAACTCTGAGACCTTTTTGTTAATGAAAAATGCAGGCACAAGAAATATACCAGGGTATTAATATGGAAATGATTACAGCAGTCCAATGTTTATCCATAACTCCATTGAAGTATTGTTGAGATTTCATATGTGCATATCACATTATATTTTCTATGTTGGATGCTGAGGTCATTAAACTCTTCTTTAGTGTCTCGAGATACAGATTGAATTGATACAGTAATCTAAAAGACTGTCACCTCTCAACGTAAATCACATCTTATATTTTCTTTGTGCCAGCGGCAGCGCCTCAGATGCTCATCCCTCTCAAGTTGAGGCTGGTGGTTAAGAGCTGTTACAAGATGGAAAAAGCTTCAATTCTAAGTCAAGACACACAGCAAATAACACCTCCCACAATCTCTTTTATCTTTATTTATTCATATTTCATGGCTTTTCAAACAAGAACGACAGCGTTCACCAAACAAAGCACTGTCAGTCAAACCAGGAGAGGGAGGGATGGACAACTATGCCAAAACATTACAATTACTACTGTGCATGCCACTCATGCAAAGCCTTGCAAAGCTCAAACTTAATTAGACTTTGAGTTTCAGTTATATATACCACATATTTGAGTTATGAATATTGCAGTTATGACACCTTTTTTAGGAAAGATAATAAAATAGCAATAATGAATTTTGATTAACTCAACTGTGCACTTTGAAATCTGTTTAAAACACGTTCAAATGTGAATGCGACCAAATTGAATTGAATTGAAATTTCTTATTGACAATATAAAAATATATGACATCTATACATAAATAATATATGCACAGCCTCACCAGGAGGCATCATATCCTTGTGCATTATTTGTCAAAAGGATAAAACACAATAAAGCCCAAGAGCTTATTTCCATTGTGGTCCAACCCCCTGATACAGTAGACCAGGGGTTCTCAATGCGGGGTCCGGGGCCATCAGGGATCCTTGAGGGGGTTACAGAGGGTCCCCAGCAAATTGATGAATTGTTAAACTTAACCATTATTTCATTTACAAAAAGTTACTGCAATTAGAGAATGCAGAAGAATGATTATTTTGATCATTATTTCACTGTTATCTCTCTACTTACGATACAGACAGTCATGAAATTCTGGACAAAATCATATCTAACAACAAAAATATTCTCAGATTTGGGTCCAACAGACAAAATTGTATCAAAAGGGGGTGTATGGCTCTAATGTGTACTAAATTAGGGGTCCTTGATATGAAAAAGGTTGAGAATCACTGTAGTAGAGTATACATGTTTGACAGATACCCAATTTCCAGAAGGCCATCATCATCAAAATTCATTGGAATGTCCTCAGGTTGTAATCCCATGTAGTGCATGAATGAATGACACAGAGTTGTCGGTGTGTCCACGCTGCCACTGTTATCTGCAGCCTATTGCTGCACTGCTGCTGTCCCACAGACTTTGCTCCCTACTGTGTGCAGCTATGATTCACCTCTCAGGTAGGGCCTAACAGAAGACCCGCAGGATTATCTAAACAATGTTCGAACTGGGACACAGGGATTAGGTTTGGCCCTATAATCCCTAACAGACCCCCCCACCCCCTTCACCCACCCCCTCACCCCTTCAAGGCTGCTGCATTTATCCATACAGTGTGTGAACCATGTAAGGCGTGTTTAGTTAATCATCGTTTCCTGAATATTACATGTTCACCAGTAGGGATGGGACGATATGCTTATCTCATAATATGATTCGATGCGCGATATGGGGTTCACAATTTGATACAACAATGATACAATGTAATAAATAAAAGTTCAATGACAACAAAGTATGACTGTGCAGAATTATGTTTATTTCTGAGCCACAAACCTTTCTAGCAATGCCATTGGCTGGCTAGAATGCAAACAACTTTTCAAAAATGTCATGACAAAGTGCAAATAATATAATTTGGATGGAGAGCTTGTGAAATTGTGATGGTCAAGCCGTCTCATTTGTGATTACTACAGCAGAATAAAATGGAGCTAAAATTACGATTTATTTTTCTGCCCCAAAATACGTATTGTTACATTTTTGTATTGTGATATATTGAATTTCGATATATCGTCCCATCCCTTTTTACCAGAATTCTGGGAGAAAGGTGATTTGTCGTAATTATAAGTGTTTATTTATGACTAATTATATCCCCAGATTAATTTAATTCACCATTATGTTGGAAGTTTTTTTCTTTGAATTTTAAATACATTTGTAAAACCTTTTGTCATGACACCTTGGAAAGGAGTTTGGTCTCCTGTTTAAACTTCCTTTAAAGCTTGGTCCTAAGTATCTGTAGTGCAGAAAATGGCTCTTGAATAGGGAAGAGATTATCTACACATCTAACTCCATCCAGTGGTGATTCACCTAAGGATCACTAACGGCCTCTGTGTTATCAATGTCCTCATCAGGCTATTAACTTTATCTATATACATTGACAAGATATGGACCCAATATATTACGGAGGGCAATCCCAATGCAACTATAAAAAGCAGAAGCCATTAAGCAGCAGCATGTGTCCTTGCCTTGAGGATGCAGTTATCTGACAAACCTGAGGCTTGAGATACCGATTGAGATTGTGGTCTTATGTTTTCGCGACATGGACCATCAACTTCACTTTTGCAAGTATGGGGAAAATATAGGTCTCATATTTTTGTCATCAGTAGAGAAGAACTTGAGTGAAGAAAAGCTTGGTCTGCCCAGTGTGACCCTCTTTGGGAGTGGTCAGTGGTGTTCATCATATGACGGTGGAGGCCTGTATTATTGAATCCCGCACAATATCTTGCAGGTATAATGTATAGGAATAATTCTTAGTGCTGTGGGTGGAGAATTAGCTGCGGGACGTTGAATTCTTCTTAAAAGTTTCAGCACCACAGCCAGGGACAGCGCCGGAAACCACCACTTAAAGTCCCACTGAAACGGAAGTTAGAGCGTCTTTAGCTTCTGTACTGTGACGTATTTCCCAGTGAAACGGAATATTTGAGCAGTGTACAGTTACAAGAGGGATTTAAATCAAATCCTTCGCATTTGATTGGACCGCTAAACAGTGGGCGGGGCTTAGAGTTTAGCGCATACGGAGCTACAGAGAGAAACGGAGCTAGAGGACTGTTTGCTCCACACACACCAAGTTGAAGAATGATTGATGGGTGGATGTCATGATATTATTGGTTGAAATTGGTTTGTTCATGCTTACGTAAGCACACGGCATATTTTGTTTTACAGGAAGAAAACATGATTGGATTTTGATATAAGAATACAAAGAAATAGATTTTTTGCATATATTGTTAAATAGGTGCACAATATGACAGGGGATGTGATCTAAAAGGGTTAAAAATGCATTTTTCATTTAATCTCGACTTTAAAGTCCCCATGAAAGAACTCCCATTACTTCTATTTCGTGGAAAACAGAGTATCTTTCATGGTGACCTCATGCTGCACTAGTATGCGTAAATATACATTTCTAACCAATAAAACAGATTTTTGAACAATCCCGCCTCTCCACACCCCTCCCATCAAATAAAATTGCCCTTTTCTCCTTGACTCATATTCCATTGGTTTAGACTTTTGAATGATCCCTCACCGCATTATGTCCCGCCCCAACATCAGACCCATGCTCAGTTGTCATTTGACTTCAATTGAGCCAAATACCCCAACATTTGATGCCTTAATAATCTGTTGAAGTAATCTGTTAAAGTAACTGAAATGTCAATAACAATCTATTTGAAATACTTGATTTGGGTTGGCAGGATGGTGTATTGAGTGACTGCCCTTCAGCTAGAGGACCCAAGTTCAAGCCCTCATGTCAGCAAGCAACCCCCCCCCTGCTGAAGTGTCCTTGAGCAAGGCACTGAACTCCCAGCTGCAGGGCTGCTGCTCTGTTGACCCGGTGCTCTGACCGGGCAAGCTAAAAGATAAATTCCTCGCTGGTATCAAAAAAGTCTCACATTATTATTGAGTACAAGTCTAATGCTCTGTTCACACTGTGGCATGGAAAAGCCATACTTGCAGGGTGTCAGTCAATGCAATGACAAACTGCCTTCTCGTTACCATGGCGATTTTGACAAATAAGAGACTCAACCATTCATTGTGCATTCATACAATAAAAACTGATTTGATAAATAGCATTTTGTGACTTTTATGTTTAAATATCTCATTTCATTTCAAAATGTTTAAGAGGTAAAATTTGACATAACTTAAATTAAATATGATTCCCACTGTAAATTAATAGGAAGCCTCACAAATAATTGGAGTATCTCAACCAAACAAAAATGTTGCTTTTTTTTTCAAATGGACAGTCAGGAGAAGAAAGCTTTTGCTTATTCTCTACTTTAGCTGGAGAACAAGAAAACAGCCGCAGATGGACAACTGTATGTACGTTCATCCATTTTGCTAGACTTTTCAACATTCGGTTTGTTTTCAACACCGCAGCAGAAGGCAAATGTTATGAAAATTCTAAGTCAATTTGCGTTAGTACTTTCTGCCACTGATGGTGGAGTTTACTATCTTATTGCAAACAGTGAACATCTGGTTTGCCATCTACCGCAGACCACCACAATGTGAACGCAGCATAAGAGTGTGTCCTCTCTTTTCAGGATCACAACCACTGCCGCTTGCATGATGGACCTGAGGAGGTATCCACTGGATGAGCAAAACTGCACACTGGAAATAGAGAGCTGTGAGTAATCCCTTCATTCATTTATTGATTATTTTATTCTTTCATTAATTTATTCTGTTTCTTTGTCAGTGATGAATTGTATAAAATCCCTAGACTGCTGTCAGTGGTGGTTTTGATAGCTAAACATTGAAAATAAATATATAGCTTTTCAACTACAGTATATTGTTTCAATCTATAACCTGGGCTGTAACTGACCTGTAACTGGGTCCTATAATTTATAATATAATATTTGATGGGAAGGATTCCCATCAAATTTATGTCAAATATGTTCCCTGGTCAAAGTAGAAACCTTTTCCTTTGAAAACAATAGGCTTCAGCTGAGTAAGTTCTTTTAGAAAAAATGAATTAGAACAATTCAAATAAATACTATGGAAGCATTTTGATTGTACAAAAAATAGGTCAGAGAAGGGAACGTCAATTTCACATACTACACTGTGGCGTATAGACACGAGGAAGAGTATTGGGAAAGTTGAACAAAATAGTTCTGCTTAGCCTATGTTCTGATTAGCCTAGTTTGTATTTTGGTGTGTTTCAACTCTCTTGCTAGTAGAGACTGGTGTGGAGGAGCTGGGATTGCCCACACCAGATGAGCAACCAGCCATGGCTCATTTGGTGGGCCCTACCTCCACTCATGTGCTATGGACTGCTTTGTGTATGTACTTTGTGCGCTGTCCACGGTGCTGAAATAGACCTCTAGCGGCATCACTGAAGCCCATTACATTGCAAAAACCCAGACAATTTATGACCAGTTAACATCACAGGATGTTGATTTTAATTTGAGAAACTCTACTAAGCCATGCATAGATAGTAGATATAGGTGGAATATGATGATGCTGCTGCCTAGTAGGAACAAATTATCTGGTGTCAAGCAAGTTGATGCCTGTTGCAACAGCTCTTGCAGTCTTTTATATTCTTCTCTTTTTTCAGGGGCTTTTCAGCACTCAGACAGTGATTAAACACATAATACTTTTTTTGAATTTAGTGGTACTTGTATTACTTTTTCTCACTTTACCACTGCACTCGGACAGTATGTTGTCTTACACAGCTGATTGCCCCGATGCTGGCTTCAGATCCAGGGCCAACGAATACACTGTCTGAGCTGCTGGCACAGTGGAGAGGGGAGACAGCAGCGTGAGGGTGGGGGAGAGAGTGAGGAGAATAGAACCTTACTTTCCATCGATCATCATGGGGAACATGAGATTGCTGGGAAACAAGATGGATGAGCTTGGATGAGCTTAGTCAGAACTCAGTTGGATTACTGTGAATGCAGCCTAATGTGCGTCACATAGACATGGATCAGGTTGATACACTAGACTGTGTGATCGCGCTGGAAGGCCTTCAGCTGGTGCTAGCAGACAGAGAGAAATAGAGCGTTAAGAGGAAAGGAGGTGGTTTCGCCATTTTTGTCAACTGGCTGTGGGCTTGCAGTCATATTACCTGCCACGGGAGTTTTCAGATGACATCGCTCTTGTTTACATTCTGCTTTAGGCTGATTGTCCTCACGTCGCGTGACGGCATTCACTCAGTCATCGCAGCATCCCAGCACCTTCATGGCATTGGTGACCATCAAAAACTCTATCAGTTAGGTTGAAAAGCTCCTTCCAAAAGTTATCTAAGGATGGGCACCTCCAGAATAGATGTGCATGATTAGCTACATCCTCCCCACATTCTCTCCAACAAGTACTTCTGATTGTGATCCATCCTATTCACAATAAGAGGAGTTCTGAAAAAACAGCTGACTACTTTCCACTGGAACTCTCCAAGAGTTTGCATTTGTTACTTTGTGAGTTTCAGTGAAAATGTCAATTCAGACTTCCTCACGAATCTCCTGTTCATGTTCACCTTCCCATTTCTGCCTAGTATGAGATGTGTTATCTTGCCTCATGCCTGACAAAGACCTGTGCAAATTAGTTATTATTAGTTATTCCCAACATGTTTGTTACATTGAATTAGAGCAAAACATTGCTCAAGAGGAGCGATCAAATCACAGATCCTGACCCATTTTGGATGTCTGCATAAGAAACTGTGAATCTGGATTCTTTGGTGATTTTGAGCATGTCCCCCTCTCCTCCACACTGACTAACCCAATATGTCAAATGCAAAACAGGGGAGTGTAAGACCTGGGAGTTGTTGTGTGCAAATGCAAAGGGTGTATGCAGCTCCATCGCTACAGATCACAACCTGATACATCTGGTAGTGCCCAGATACAAGCCAATTGTCCAGCAGCAGTCTATTGCCACCAAGACTGTAAGAGTGTGTCACAGAAATCTATGGAGGCTCTACAGGACTTATAGCTCAAGGACGAGAATCTGTTCTGTGGGGTGCGTGATGAGGATATTGGAGGGCTCTCCCACTACAGATTGCATCAATTTCTGTGCACACACTACGATTGAACACAACCACGAAAACAGTCTGCTGTGTTCCAAATAACAAACCCTGTATCAAAAAAATACATCGAATCCATCCTCAGCAGGAAAAAGGGGGTTTTCAGTCCTGAGGATATGGAGAAAGTTAAGTCTGTCCAAAGGAAACTGAAGAGGAAAATTTAGGATGGAGAGGATTGGAGCAGCGGAACGGTGTGAAGGAGGTGTGGAGCGGGATGAGAAAGATCACTAGCTATAAGCATCCAGGCCACATGGGGGGAACCAAGAGAACCAGCAGAGGGCAAACCAATTAAACCTTTTTTTCTCAACAAGTTTGACAAGGTGACCCCAGGGCAGCTACCCATTTCTCTGTCTCTCCCTTACTGATGACGGTGCAGCTGCTTACATCACGGCCCCTTCCCCCCACCCCAAACTGTTCATCACACCAGAATACAACACCACAGCCCCTGCCCACAGCCTGTCCACCACCTCTACCCAGGTGAGCAAGGAGTTGGAGAGGCTCTGCACAGGCAAGGCAGTGGGTCTTGGTGGCATAAACCCCAGCATGCACCTGTCAGATATCAGAGGTTCTCTAGCACCTCGTCAACCTCTCATTGAGTCTCAGGAGGGTTTCTCCATGATCCAAAACATTCTGTATTGTCCTGCTGCCCAAGAGGAGATACCCCACCGTCCATACCAACTACACTGACATCACTCATGATGAAGAACTGTGGCAGGCTGTTCCATATGGAGAGGCCTGGACACATGGTGACAATCATTCTCTGATGGATCCAGTGTTTTCAACACTTTCAGTCCCTCCTGCTTGGGGAGGAGATCAGGTGGACAATGCCAGTGTTTCCTGCATTACTGAGGACCTCACAGAAAGGCGATGCTTTAAAGTAACGTGTGGTGCCACATGGGACTGTACTGTCACCGTTCTTGTTCACTCTCACTTCTGATTTCATATTCAACTCCGGGTCATGCCACCTCCAGAAATTCTCGGATGACTCTTCTATTGTGCAATGCATCAGCGAGGGCAAGGAGGAGTACAGGAGTCTGGTGGAGAGCTTTGTCAGGTGGTGCAAGGAGAACCATCTGCAGCTCACTGTCAATAAGACAACGATCTGGTTGTGGATTTCCGATGGAGCACAAAGTCACCGACAACTGTTGCCACCCAGGGTGAGGAGTTAGAGGTGGTACAGTCAGGGATACAGGCGTGATCAACAAACTTGAACTCCATGTTACACAATACTGCCCACACCTTTTTAGCTGATGCAGCTACAGAGCATGTTAGTCCTCCACCTCATCCCTCCAAGGCACAACACAGGGCGCTTTATGCCAACTGCCATCACATTGTACAGCGCTAACATGGTCATATTGCATATACTGTATTTCATATTCTTGGTACATTTTCATACCGTGCATATTTTTCATTAATTTCATTGTCTTATTATCCTCTACTGTCTACTCTAACCCTTCTACACCTTTAACACATTCTGTAATCCACATATCAGATACTTTTCATATATCTCTATTCTCTAATGCATTCCCCATTAATATTTAAAATCAATTTTTATTTTATATTACTATTTGCTGCTGCAGTGACCCAATTTAACTATAGGGATCATTAAAGTTTCATCTTATCGTATCTACTAGATAGAATCATTGTTATAGTCAGACATATGCAAAACACAACTATGCTGAAAAACAGCAAAAGAATAAGATGCAAACATGACAGTGGAAATGCCCAGAACAGCTTATATCAATGCCCAAATGAAAATTATATATTCATCCATTTGTACCACAATATGTTAAGTGGCCTATTGCACAATATATTTCATAACAAATAAAATACTGAGATACACTCTTATGCATAAGGTTGCAATAAGGATGCTACAGAGTTGGTTAAGTATAAAAATAAATATACAATCAAATATAAAAGCAAATATATAATCACATTTAGATCAATATACAATAAAAAAAGACACCATCATCAATTGCTCTCAGTATAATACATAGTTTTCATTTCATTCATAACTTGAAGTTAAGAGCACAAAGACCCACTCCGCCTCAAAAAATATACTTCATATATTTTGAAATGCCTCATCTGGGAAAAGCATAGTTTTGTGCCTCATTTTCCACAAAGAATTTGTTCTACTGTTCTCACCAAGGCTACGCCAAAGCTACATATAAGGTCACAGACTGGGGAAAGATGAGGACACAAAGTATTGTAGCAGCTCTATGTTCACGCTACCCTAATGAGGATGACCTTCATGCTGACATTACTCTACACAATACTGCTTGCCTGTCATCTATTGTTTCTCTTGCCAAGGGGAGCAATGAGCAAAAATGCCTTAATCAAACATAATTGGGGACCTGGTATGCCTCTGGTAAGTTGGCGTAGAGCTTGTAACTGCAAATGTTGCCTCATACTGCGCAGTGTTCATTTAAACTACTTGTTTGAACATAGTTCAGTGGATGATGGTAGGCAAGTGAGGGGGAGAGAGGGACATTGGGAGTTTACAAATGAGCATGGCTCACAGCACACCTAGTCATCAGCACCCCAAGCACACATCCCTCTCTTTTAATTTGGTGACAGCCTTTTTTCACCAAGTTTAAAACATAGTGGCAGGGGAGTAGTAACTGTATGCGTGTGTATGTGTACGTGTGTGTGTGTGTATGTGTGTCTGTCTGCATGGATGCATGGATGTGTGTGGTTGTGTACATGCGTGTGTCTGTGCTGGCATACATGTGTGCGTTTCATTTTATGTGGAGTTGAAAATGCGATATGCCTGGCTGATGAAAGTGTGAAAAACACACAAGCCCCTCTTCCGTTTCATCTGTGCTCTGGGAGTCGAGGGGCTCGTGGAGCTGCAGTGTGACGGGGGTCTCTGCTGATTTGGACTGTTTTAGATCTGGTCTGTTGCCTTGATGACTCCACTCATTGGTCTGGACTTTTTATGCAGCTGTGTTCTTTCTCCTCTCTTCTCTAAATCCCTGAGTGTGGCTGTTTTTCTCACTCTATTGGTCTCCACGTGTGCCTCTGTCCCTCCCTCTCTCCCTCCCTCGCTCCCTCTCTCCCTCCCTCTCTCTCTCTCTCTCTCTCTCTCTCTTCCTCTGTCTCTTCCCCACATTTGCCGTTGTCATAATTTCATACTCTACTCTTTCTCTGTCTCCTGGCTTGTTTCCAGTGAGTTTGATTGCTGCAATGTCTCCTAATACCCCTGGATTTGAGCCACTGAATGATGTCTGTGATTTAACGAGCTTTGACAGGTTGAATATAACTTCAAGCACTTTCAATTATGGATCAGACTTTCATTCCTTCATGCTGACCTTTTCTAATTCTTTTAGACAAAAGTTAAATTGCTGACCCTGATTTAATTAGCAACTTTTAATCAGGGAATAACAAGCTGTTTCAGCATGGTTGTTGCTGTATCAGCATGGTTATTTTGTGCAAAGAGGGATGGACCTACGGTATTGTTTTAATTTCCACGAGAAAGTTCATTCGTCTGTTATAATTATCAAATTACCATACACAAAAGTCTCAATAGAATATTAATCATGTTGAAATTTTCCTTGTTTCCCAACTTGCAAAGGTCTGTCGCCTGTTGAATGAAAGGGAATTCAGGGAACAGAAACATCACAAACACCTCAAAGGGCACATTGAAAATTACCATTGGACTGTCCCTGGAGAAAAGAGCATGAAATGTAAGAACTAATGCCTTTCAAGGAGCTCCTCTGTCTGCTTGGGTGTTTACAGGCAGAGTTCCTTTTGTAAACTGTGCCTCACAAAATCAAGCTTGATTTCCTAAGTTTAGTGACAGCTTGGTTGCTGTCTTTTGTCGATAACATTTAATTGCTTTTCATGTAACTAAACAATTATTGCATCATTTTATAAAACATGTTTGATACATTTGTATAGTGTATGTATGGTTGCCCTTAGGCACCATCGCTTCACGAGTTTCAGTAGCCCATGCTTCCCAAGCAATGGCCACTTGTTACCAATCAACTTAGAATTACACTGGCAATAAATAAATAAATAAATAAGGGCCCTAAACTATATCATCCTTAGTTTTCTGCTTAGACTGTTTAACAAGCAAAAGAGCACTGCAAGAGGATCTCAGGTTGTGTTTGGGCTCATAAGTGGTTAAAAGCTCAGAGATATAGCTAGTGTGTTATATGTGAAAAATAAATTTTTAAATTCAATTCCAAATTGCAAAATATATGGAATAAAGCTCTGAAGCGGGGCTGTTAAACTAGTCTTGTTATTTATTTATTTTCCAAAACTTGGGAGAGGTAAGGCAATTTCAAGATTGGTCTGTAATTGTGTAGGGAAAAAAAAACTGATGAAAATAACAAACCATTTCCAAGACTTCCTTGAACTCTTGGAAGAGAGCAGAATATCAATGGGACAGTTAGAAGGCTTTATCTTTGATATGATCTCGACTATAATCTGCAGAGACAAAATCAAATCATCTCCTCAGTGTGTGACCAAACCCTCTCTGTAGTCTAGAGCGCACTTAAGACACAACACAATTAGTGTGTTGTGATTATTCTGTCTGGAGTAAGTAATCCTTCTCCTGGGTGTCATTTGAGAGCAGTGTAATACTGTACATCCAACATGACAGTGCACTCATTCTCTTCTTAGGAAGATTGGGTTAATGATCAAATGTGTTTGCAGTCCCTCCAGGATTGAACCAGCTTTTTTGGACTACACTGCAAAAATAAATATCTATCTGAACAAGTCATTTAATCTAGTATTGAGGCAAACAAGTAAATACATCTGCCAGTGGAGTAAGATCATTTTATGTTTCCAATGCAAGAAAACTTTGTCCCGAATCTAGACATTTTCTTGATATTGGTGGAATGATCTGCCATATTCTAGCTTTATTCTATAGTAGTGTGGCCACCTCTGAACCAGAAGTTGTACCACTCACCTACCCTCTTTAACAATTCATCCTCCAAGGAGAAGCTCCAGACATTGTGTTAACTCTTGTGTCGGTTCTTCGATAAACATGGGCTATAATTGAACAGCTATAAGTGATCAGGATTACTGCCCCTCTGGATATGAGAGCCAACATTTACATAGCAGGTAAAGAGAATGCCTCTTTGTTTGCAAGGAGGCTGTTATCTATCATGCTATTTTTTTTAGCATTTTATTTATTTATTTATTTATTTTTACTATGGCTGATATATTTTTATTATGAGCCAAGGTAGACTTAACCTGGACCCCTGGCCTGAATACCATACTACCTCAACTGATGTTCAGCAATATTGCATGAGCGCTAGGTTTATGACCTTGCAAGCCAAACTCCTGTCAGCCTACATTTGTTTTGTTGCTTCTTGCTCAGCCACTCTATAATGCATACATAATCCAGGGCTTCAGCTAGTGCAGTAGGCCGCACAAGACTTCACCTCAGTGAAATGAAAGACCCTCCTTGCATTATTGAAAAATGTCAAACTCCTGATGTTCTGGGTCACTGTTACAGTAATGTAGTTTACAATGTATATGCACTGCGGTAGCTCCACCTTCACAGTAGGTTGGTTCTAGTAAAAGTGGATGCAACATTGATTTCACAAGTATAGCAGCTGTGCACCCTTTCAATAAATCATAGTAGAGGGAACAGTCACTCACCCATTAAAAACAGAACACTTCACAAAAGCTTTTTGACATGAATTGCTGCTTTGGGCCCATACATATGTAACTGCTATATGTCTTATAGGCAACCCTTCAGGAGACAGCGAAATAGGGACATTAAAGTAAAGCTGTTCTGAAAAAGAGACACACAAAAATCCCAGACACACTCACCCACACATTCACATCCACACACATGTACACACACATATACATGTCCCAGTTTTTTCTGAATATACATTGAGAGTGGCGTGCAGGCCACATTATCACTGTTACTTCACACAGTTGTCAGTGCTGTCGCAGTGAAACTATCATCTCATCACAGCATCCCTACCAAGTAATAGTTATATTTTCTGCACCAGCGATCCACATCATATGGACAGAGCCTCCACCGCTCTCTCACTCGCTATCTCTGCCTATTGGAGCCCATTTTTAGAAACTGCAAACATCCTCTGGGGTGTGAACGGTTTGTACACTGAGGTTTGTGTGGTTTATTTATTTATCTAGTTTGGCTTTAGATGTTCCAGTCCCTGTCCAGGCATGCAATCAGCTGCAGCTTACTGTGTACCGCAAAAGTTTGGAGACATTTTTTAATTGGACACCAGGAATAAGATTAAAGTGGCTTTGAACTGTGTGGAATCAAAAATTCATCTGAGCCATATTTAAGAGCGGAGGAGCCTCCTTAGCACACAGAGTGGCGTAAGAGGCAGGCTGTTGTTCAGGATTTTGATTTGACTTGTCCCTTTGTGTATGTGTGTGTGTATATATGCCTGTGTGTGTGCACATTTGTGTAAACACTGCACAGTGCATCTATGTCTGTTGATATGCACTGAGTTTGCATGAATTCCCTCTTGTAAACCGTGAAAAGAGCAAGCCTTCCCAAACCATGCATTGTTAAGGTTACAAGTCTGGTTAGCCTTTTTATGTATGAAGTGTCTCTAACTCACAGCCCCCTGGACTTGTGTTCTTTCTAAACTAATCCGGGGGCTTAGTTGTTAGTGCAGCATTGAAATTTCACAATTTTGGTATTCATGGTAAATGAATCATGGGAGTTGTGGCATCTTTTGATCTTAGGTTGCTGTTTTCTTCTGAGGCTTGTACACCATTGTATGTGTGAAAAGCCATCTGTTCTCATTTCGATGTGAAGGAAATCGGATCAAAAGGCTTTTTGTTCCTATTGTTGTTGTTGTTATTGTTGCCAATGCTTTTGCATGGCTCGTAAGATGTATGTCACTATCACAAAGGTGTTTATTGCATATTGGAAAAAGTGGACTATTGTCTGACTTTTTTACAGGTATAGGGTGTTTCACAGACCCCTTTATGACTGAAAAAACCTCCTTTATCCCTGATTGTGTTTTCCCCAGAGCAATATCAAAGCCAGCATTTTATCTCCCTCCAAAATCCTCTTTGCCCATTAAAACAAATCAATTGAGACATTATTTCATAAGCTTTATAAAAGGGCCTGGAGTCAGATTTGGTCAGGAAGATATGCCAGAGTCCCAGTTAAATAGCTTTAGTATTGTATTGCTATCTCCTCTGATGCTATCACGAACAATTTCATTTATTTTTAGCCTGTCAACGTTCCCAGACTTTGGAATCCCTGAGAGAAGACTTTGTGGTAGCGTAAAATATGTATTGTCATATCCATAGAGTTTATACTGAAGGAAGCCTGTGTTTTACTGGTTTGAGTTTGCATCTCTTGCCACTGACAGAATCAAGGAAAGCCTGCCTGTGGGAGTATTCTTCTTTCTTCTCTCCTCTACCCCCACATTTATTTTCTTTCTCTTGTTTCATCACTTTTGTAGTTCATAGATATACTTTAGAGTACCTCCCTCTTGTTGTCTGTGATGTATTAAATATATAGGAGATGTTCCCGTTCTCTCTGTCTCTCTCTCTCTCTCTCTCTCTCGCTTCCAGTTGATGTCATGCAGGCCATGAATCAGGAAGATCCATTTGAGCCAAATCCCGTGACGTAATAACTATGACAACAAATTGAGGCAAAATATAATTTGCAGAGTCAGGCTCAATGACATAGAAACAATGGAGTTAAGTGAATGGGAGCAGCTCGACCAACAAAAACACAAAGACCAGAGCAGATCTTTAGCAAAGACTATTTGATATGTGTATAGTTTGTGCATTTAGCGCTCTTTACTGGAAATGTGTGTACACAGGTCTGCTGTTGTATGCCGGCAGTTACAAATTATGTAAATAAACTATTCCTGTAAACAAACAGGGTGTAATTGTCTCCTAGTCAGATTTAGCTCATTGCTGTCATCAAATCACCTGTCATTTCTTAATAGTGTTAGAATCATTAGGTGTCAGTTTGTATTCTTAAATAAGTTTTATTTCCTCCATTGGAATAAATTTAGATTTTTAGCTTATCATGCAGCTTTACTATAACAAGAACAGCAAAGTTATTTCGGGGTCGATGGCTCTGTGTTGCCTGGTGAGGCTGGCTCCTACATTGAGAAAAAAAAGTTTGGTCAGACCTAGGTAGATTGTCAGTGTTAAAAGGTGTACCTGTGAAGGGAAAGACAGGTGGTGGTGTAGCCCAGTTGGACGTCCAGAGGGGTGCGGACACACGGTAGAGATGGTGAACCCACTACTTGATGTGAACGAATGTCTATGTAAGATATCTACATTGATCTAAATTCAGAGACTCCAAAGATGCTTTTAAGTGCAATTTCAGGAAAACTTTCCAGAGATGGAAAACTTCAGGTTGCAGCCAAAAGCAATGTCACGGTCATGCAGTGCAAAAACACAACTTTCACCAATGACTAAGCTCTAGCCTAAAAAAACAGAAAACCAACCTGAAAGATTAAAGAAATCCGAACCAAAAGATTTTACAGTTAATTCTGCACCACATTTAAACTTAGGTTGCTATACATGTCTCACTTATGTCTACATGTAGTTAGTGACAAGGCATCTTGCATTACATTTCAAGACATATTTTAATAGAAACTTGTGCAAAATGCCATGGAGCAAGTTAACACAAGATGCATTTTCTCAGACTATATACTGTGTGTACATGTGTTGAAAATAGCACATCGTTTTTTAGAGAGTAGTAGTGGGAATATATTTGAATGCAGTGAACGGCCAATTCCATTGCTAGTCATTAGAAATAGGAGAAGTCATAGTGTGAGGATGTTGGAAGCAGTCACTGAAGAGTCTGCTTTAATAATTCATGGCAACTAAATAGGTCACACAAGTATTAATTAAGGAGAGCAGGGCATGGGGGAGAGAGGAGAAGAGAGAAAAGAAGAGCAGAGAGAGGGAGAGTGAATAGGGAAAGACGGGTGGACACAGATAAGAGTGGAGATAACAGAGAGAAGAGAGAAGAAATGTGCAAAAAGATAGAGAGAGAACTGTAATCAAATGGAAAGAAAAAAGTGGTGGGGAGGAAAGGGAGAGCAGGAGAGAACAAGTGAGAGTAGAAGAGAAGGAGAGGGAAGGAGAAAAAAAGAGACAAGATGAGAGAAGAAAGAAGAGAAGAGGAGAGAGGGGAGGGTGGTGAGGAGGCTTGTATATTCAGGACTAATCAATGAGACAGTGTGGGAGTTCCCTCTGAATTATTCTGTCAAACATCCCTTTATTCTTGATCCAACCCCATGCTTCAGTCACCACCACCCCCACACACATATACATATTCGTGCAAAGCAAACACACTCTCACTTTCTCGCTGTTAAATCTCTTTCATCAACATACAACATACATGTAGTAACAATGACACACTGTAATACAAAAAAGAATCAACTTCTACACATGCAAGCAAAATGATATAGCAATATCAATAATACACTGACATGCATGCAAACACGGCAAAGAATATCAGGATATCTCAGCAAACATGCAGTGGTTGCAGCCATCAGAAATTATTATTATGTTGCATGTTGAGATAAAGCAAAACATTCCTAATTCCTGTTTAATCTGTCTCCTGCTGTTTAGTTAAAATGGGATACCACACATGCACATACACTGGCAATCAAAAGTTTGTACACACCTGATTGAATGTACTATGTTTTCCTTATATTAAAAGGCATTTTGATCTAAAGGCGTATACATACTACTAATGCTTGGAATTTGTTTCTTAGACAAATATTAGTATAATATTATAATATATTACTATAATATTATATAGTGAAGTTGATGCCTATGTATCAATTTTTATCCAAAGCCTTTGCCTTTCCATCAAGGAAAAGGGTGGCTACTAAATCTAAAATATGAGATAGTTATTCTAAAATAAATAAATAAAAATGTGTCTCTCCAAACTTTTGACTGGTAGTGTACATCAGTAATCATCAAACTTAGTGTTACAAAACCATAAAAATCTACTTGCAGACTTAAGTTGCCCTTCTGTTTGGAAAACAGAAAAACATGTCAGTTTTATGATTTAAAGCAACAATATGCAACTTTTTGCCTTGAGGCAGCAAAGTGTATGGCAAGTCCTGCCCTCCTCCCCCTCAGTTGGGCAAGTTCACACTCGAACACGTCAATCATCTTGATTAGCTGTCAGAGGAACTCTGGGGGATTATGTAGCACTGCTAGCTTGCTATGTAGAAAATGTAGCAAATTGGCTAGCATCCTCTCTGTCAAACAGTATACAAGCTAGTTTTGTGTTGCTTCTCAGCCCTTTTGTCTCCTTCAGACAGTGCCAGTGTGGAAAAGCCACTGCCGTCATCCATGTTTTTGAACGAGCTTTAGCTTCGCTGTGCTTTCTTTACTTACTGCTTTCCGCCATTGTTTTTGTTGCTATGATTTCCCTGCACTGTAGCCGCTAGCATCACCTTGATAGTGACAACCCAGCTCAATGCTGGTCACACAAATATAATACCTCCAAAACATCCCGAACATCACTGAAAAGCCAAAAGCCATGCATTTCAAGCAAAAGGGGGGTTAACACAGGATCCCAAACAGACAGACTGATAATGTATCCTATTCATTTAAAGAGTAGCTAAACCCCAAACCTAATTCTGTGTGAAGCCTCACGTCTATTGGTGAAAAGTAGGCTACTGAACTGGCCATCTGCTTTTGGCTGATCTTTGGTGCCAGGTGATGTTACCACCTGTTGTGCTCTATTTAACCACCTTTAATAGAGCACAACGGGTGGTAACATCACCTGGCACCAAAGACCAGCCAATAGCAGATGGCTAGTTCAGTACCCTACTTTTCATCATGTCAGGCTTCACCACAGATTTGGGTTTGGGGTTTAGTTACTCTTTAATGTTATTTTAATGTGGGAAAAAGTTGCATGTTGCTGCTTTAATTGAGTTTCATGTAGTTCGTCACAGTTTCAATGGTGAGGTGCCCCTCTGTAGAAGTGCTCTAACCCCAGCCTCCTCCTGCCTCTCCTCATCTCCTCCTCCTCTTCTCTCTGAGCCCAATGCTCTTATGCCCTGAAGTCAGCAGACATGACAACTGCACCAGAGCAGACAGTAGGCAGTGGATTATGCAAGAGCGCAGTTTCATGGTCTAATGAAAATTCCCTACTTTTCTTCTTCCCTTTTTTTTTACAGTACATGTCATCAGTTATAACTACAGTGTACCATGTTACTCAATCATTTATTGCCCCTGTCCACCGGCCACTTAGCTGTCCATGTCTCCACTGATTTGGCTAGAATGAGAGCAAAAGCGAAGGGAATAGCTTTGCTTCAGATGAATATTAATGGATCCTGCTGCTCGTCCCTTCACGGATTTTATTGGGTTTTAGTGTTGAAAATGGAAAAAGTTTGGTATTTATTTGGTATTAATTATTGAATGGCACATGGGACAAAACATAATAAAGTTGACTCATATATGTTCAGTCACATATATGCAGGACTCCCTCAGCTATTGTGTGGTGGGACACTGCTGTATGTAAAACCTCAAGCTAGTTTCATAATTTAGCATTTTACAGTCTTTAAATGCTTTTTCATAATTCAGTTATTGTCAATAATGTATCTGCAGTACCAAGACATCAATTTTGAGGTGTAGGTGTAACTTAGGTCTTGACGATGATGATGATGATGATGATGATGATGATGATGATGATGATGATGATGATGATGATGATGATGATGATGATGATGATGATGATGATGATGATGATGATGATGATGATGATGATGATGAGAACTATAATAATCATGATGTTAGTGATGGAAATGATGATGATAATGATGGTTTTCTCTTACTACTTGACATAAATCAACAAAATAAATTACCCAACATGTGCTTCCCCGTTTGTGTCAAGGGGTGCTGTTACATGGAGGAGTCAAGCAATTGTCAATAGCATAAAAGTAGATCATGGGACAAAGAGCACAGGACACATTTATGATGGTACTTAAAAAAGTGTCAAAGCATCAAAAAAAGGTTTTTGAACCACTTCCATTAACTGAATAATCATGAGATAGTTTCACTACTTTAGCTTCATGGAAATCAGATATGATTTTCTAGGTCAAGCTCACTGACTCCCATTCATTCCCACCATTCTGACCTAAACGTGGATGACACCTACTGAAATAAATGCAAATAATTGTGGGATAGATGTGGCTGGAAAGGTTGGGTATATTTGTATATATGTATGTATATATGAATATGAATATATATATATATATATATATATATATATATATATATATATATATATACATACATATAGTATATCAACATTTCAGAGCAGGGTACACACTCATCCTTTGCCTGTGGATTCCCACATAATAACCATGTATTTAGATTAGATGGCCAGTAAACCAAACATAAACATCTATTTTGTATTTTTGTTAACCTGTAATGATATTAGCTGTGTCGACTTTTACATGTTTTGCTGTGTCAGCTGTCAACAGACTGTAAAAAGGTGACAAATGACAACTTTGTGATGCTGATTGATTAATAAACTGTACCCCACACAAGTACCAGGGAGGGGCCATTACTATGAATACATAGAAACGATTGCCAATCATTCCCTTGATGTGTGTCCCCCTCTCAGATGGTTACACTACAGATGACATTGAGTTCTACTGGCGAGGAGGTAACAACGCCGTGACGGGGGTGGAGAGGATAGAGCTGCCCCAGTTCTCCATTGTGGACCATAAGCTCATCTCCAAGAATGTCGTCTTCTCCACAGGTAATGTTCTAAACAGCTCTGAACTGGCCAACACATGAATCACCCCAGTGATAAAACTGACTCAGTCTTGTGTTAGTCTAATCTAGATGTAAAGTATACAGTTTACATATCTCCTTCACCACTATTCTTTTCTGAAACACAGTATGAGAAGAAATTCAATCCAAATTGTAGGAGCCTCTGCCGATCATTTGCAATTTATTAAATGTTAACATCCATAAATCATGTTCCTTTCACAAGCATAAGGGTCTGCTTTTTAGTGACAACTCATTTCTTGGCAGAACCAGCCTCTGCACTGTGAATAAATGCCATTTTAAATTAGTCATTATTAGTCATTCAGCATGCCATAGGCCAACCTAGACCACAACACACTGCAGAGACTGCAATGTGTTGCGGCCGTGTGTGTGTGTGTGTGTGTGTGTATGTGTGTGTGTGTGTGTGCATACCCCCCCTTTCCCTTCTACCTTGCCTATATCAGTAAAGTGGTTCCATTAATAGGTCAGACTGAGATCACGGTCTTTGATCTCACGTGTCAATCTGAAATTGACTTTCCACTGACTGGCTAGCACATACATCACTATGTACGAAATATTATGACCTCCTTCCAAATATGATGTTGCACCCCCTTCTAAACAATCCATGTTTAAATTGCCTCAAGATATTTTTCTATTTGTTTCTCCAATGGATGCAATCAATAAGGGATCACAGATTTCAGATGGATTAACCTGGCTAACCAGTTTATTTCATGGGCAGATAAGGTGGTCCTGATATTCTGTGCACTCAGTGTATTGTGTAACATTGTGTGTGTAGTAGTATCTCGTATCTACACACACTTTACTGTTTCCCTTCATTTCCATAAAAAAAACCGTTTTATTCTTTACTAGCTCTTAGGCTTGTTGTCCTTGCATTTCATTATCATTATACTGCTTGCAATGATGGCAATACACAAATGTTGACTCATTTCGCTGTTTGCGCTTATTGTTATTAATAAGAGCATCAGCTAATTGCCAAGAACGTAAAATGTTATGTAAATGTACAAACACACATACGAACGTTCGAATCAAGCCCTGCCCTCAGAGACACAAGACCCTCATGACTTATTTAACAGCAATAAACAAAAAAGAATGCTGTCTGATACCATGATTTATTCATCTCTCCTACATATTCATATGAATTTGTCATGCAAGCAGTTGGGAGACGGGCAGTGGTTCTGCTGAATACAGTTTCTGGGGGAACTACTCTACTGAATAAGAGCGAAAAAATGAATACAATAAGACGGTAGAGGGACTCCAACGATGACAGTCTCAGGAGCCTGCCTTGTCTGCAGTGGAGTCACAGCTTCCACACAGCCCTATTAATAACTTATTGCCTCCTGATGAAGGCACAATGTGTGTGTGTGTGTGTGTGTGTGTGTGTGTGTGTGAGAGAGAGAGTGAGTGCGTGCGTGTAAGCATGTGTGAGGGCACGTGTGAACCTAGATGTGCATCTGTGTGCATATCTGTGTGTGTGTGTGTGTGTGTGTGTATGTATGTGTTTATGCCCTCACGCAAACATGCATGAAAGTGAGTTTGTGCATCTGTGTGTACATGTACGCTTGTTTCTATGTGCATGTGTGTCTGTGTGCATGCTGTGTGCCTGTATGTGTGTGTGTGTGTGTGTGGTCAGGACTTTATTATGTTACACTGCGATACGGAGGACGGGGGATTCCCATTTAATGTGCTGTCTATTGCAACAGGGAAAGGACTGACCCATGGGTCACTCAGAGAAGCAGACATCAGCAGAAGCGCTTGGCATTTATCCAATACAAGTGCTATGTTTCACTCCGAGGATAGGCAATGTCCTTGTTGCCCTTATGAATAATAAAGCTTTACTGTTGCACCTCCATTCTGTCATTTTCTACCCACGCGTTCCTCATGAGGAAATAATTCAGTGATTCACTTGGTAGCACAGCTAACCTTACCTAACTGAAATAGCAAAGCTAAGTGGTGACATTCTAAGTGGAGATGAGCTTGGGGAATTGTTTGGTGCTTTCAAGTAATAGATTTAATCCTCCTCCTGCTTCCTCATCCCCTGTTTCTGCCTGGCTTCACATTATATATTGCAGTGTATCCTAGCTCTTCTTATGGTGCCTTCCCCCATCCAGGTGTAATTTGGTTATGCAACTCACACCAAAATACAGCCAATTCCCTAAGGACAGAAATATGTGTGCTGACATAATTTGACTTCACCAGGGCCCTGCTGTGGGCTTATTTCAAATAGAGCAGAGATAAGCAAAAATGGAGGCCTCTACAGACAAACCATCAACCCTCTCGCAATATCGTGTATAAACACAGGCTTCGGAGAACAGGTAATTTTGGGGAGTGCTGATGCTACAGTGCTTTGGAGACAACAAATATGCCTTTCTGCTGAGTGCTTCTGCTATGGAAAATCCAGGGATGAGGGAGAGGTGCTCCTTGAAAAAACCATGGGTGGGCCTGAGCAGTCCAAACACAGGTTATGTTCTCACCACTCAGTGAAAGCTAATGTCAATAAAAGTGCCTTGCGGAAGAGATATTGAGGGAGAGGAATCTCTAAAATAGCATAATCGGGATCCATAAAGGCCCAGGGTCTGTGGAAATACTCGTCATCTAACGCTGATTCTACTTGCTCTGCTCTTTTTCTCCCTCTCTCCTCGCCTCTTTCTACAGGTTCTTACCCTCGTCTGTCCCTGAGCTTTAAGCTGAAGAGGAACATTGGCTACTTCATCCTGCAGACCTACATGCCTTCCATCCTGATCACCATCCTCTCCTGGGTCTCCTTCTGGATCAACTATGATGCCTCTGCCGCCAGAGTGGCTCTGGGTGAGTATCTGCAGTACAAAGAGTAGAGATAGACTGGGCACATTTAAAACAAGAGTGGACACATTTAAAAGAAGATTTCCGTGAAATAGGCTGATCAGGAGAATCTAAGTGAAAGCTATGATCACTCATTCCCTAATTTCTTTTATCATTCACATGAAAAGGGAAACTGAGATGAAGGTCTGGAGACAAGCCGAAGAAAGCTTTTCAAGCCTTGAGGGAAGTGAGATACGGCTAGAATAAAAGGGGATACATTTCAATAAGAAGATATTTCATGCATCAGTATATATTACACCTCAAGATATATTTCACCTCAAGATTATAAGGTCTGAGGATTCGGAGAGGAAAATCTCTATATATCGGAGGTATTGGAAAGGGGGTATGCATCAGTTTGTATGTTTGTATGTGTTGGACCTGATTGACTTCTGTCCTGATCATCATCGCCTGGATCAAAGATGATGCCTTAGCTGCCAGACTGGCTGTAAATGAGGTGTGTAGATACACATTTTTCAACAGTATCCATCACCACTAGATGCACTTCCCAGTGTTGTGAAGGGGACCGTTTGTCAATATCAAGAATCCTATTTATATCCTCAAAGAATATACATACCTCCTGCACAACTGTCTCAGCCTCTGAAACTGTAATACATGTCCTGTCCTGTTCACCATCTACATCAATTAAATTGTCTCTTCTCTGCATGGTTGCCTAATTCATCTTTATGCAGATTATACTATTCTTTATGGTATTGCTGATTCTGTTCAATTAGCCATTGAGAAATTGCAACTTTCCATTAATGCACTGCAGCATGCTATTATTAACCTTAAACTGGTACGTAATGCAAATAAAACAAACTTAATGGTTTTCTCGAGATCCAGAGATGAACAGTGTAGAAGATCCATACCAGTGCAACAAATGTCGCTGAAGCCCAAACAAGCATTGGATGAGTGATGGATGACCAGGTTGATTTGTTTCCACTCTGATTTGAGTGCCTCTGTGCTTTTTTGGAAGTCACAATTTCCCTCCGTCATCCTCGATTATGTAAACCCCATGTAGCCTATGAGGTTTGTATTGTGGTTCTAGCTTACTCTGTGTTTATCGGAAGCTCCCTGTCTTCCTTTCACCCACGTTCATCTACCCACCGCTCCATCCGTCCTTCTACCCATCCCTCGCTTTAGACGACAAGGCAATCTCGTTGATTGAAGACTGACCTGCATTTAGTGATCCGTGAGGGAGGCATGCATGGGATTTAATGAAAAACAGTAATGCTCCATAATGGAGGCGGGTCGACAGAGTTAGATTGGGAGATGTTGGGTCACCCCCGATCTACACTATGGTCAGGAACCACTTTACTCTGACCTGGTTTCAGGCATTAAAGTGGAGCTGGAAAGACTGAATCACATGGCCGCCGTGCCATAGAAATCCTTTGTTGTCATTGTTGAGCTGTTGCAGCAACAGCTTGGGAAATTTGCCTGAATCCTATTTTGAGCGGTGGTCGCCTGACAGCTTTGTGGCAGCTGTGTAACAATTCAGTTATTGTTTGCTCAGACACTTAATAGAAGTTGCACTAAACATGCTGTGTGTGCTTTGAAAGCAGAATATACAGGTGTGTGTGTGGGAGTATTCGTGACGCGCTATAGGAGTAGGCCACGGCACACAGTTATTTAATCATGCATGGAAAATCATATTTAAGCGGGTTTATCATGGCATTTATAATGCATTGAAAATATAAATTTTACTGTAGCTTGTGCATATATGGATGCTCATACCACGTGTATACACTATTGTATTCAATACACATCCAACTGCCAGTGCTAAGCTGAGAAAACAATTGTACTGAAACCAAGCAGAAATGATTTTTTTTGTAAAAATTAAATAAATAAATAAAAAAGGCCAGTTTGTTTAATATGTTCAAGAGTTTCAGCAAACAAACAAAATACATATTAACAAAAACAAAAATCTGTATTTGCACGTTTATTTAATTAAAGTTGTCTTGCAGGTTTGCCACAGGCATAACCAGCTAGACTTCACATGTCAGTCACAATAAGTGGAAAGCCAACACATTGATATGCAGAGTCAATCTGACAGTAACTATCCCCTCAGCTTGCTGGTCGAGGCTTTTGAAGGTTCTCAACAACTTTTCTCTGCAGGAGTTCTCTGCTAATGAACAAGTCCATGGTTGAGATATGAATTTCAAATCACTTAAATGCTTCAGGTGCACTTCTTTTACCTTGTTTCGCATGCATACTTTGAAGCCACGGTGCACGCCCAGTGGCCCCATTAATCCTGGCAGGCTTAATCAAGCACAAAGCTCAAGATTAAAACTGTCATGCACAGAACTTGAATGCAATTCCTCAACGACTTGTAAATCAACCCTCCAACTAGTGAGATGCTTAAACAAAGCCCAGCCATGAATAATAACAAGACATAACGTTCCATCTTGTCATTCTAGTGTTTCTCTTCCTTGCAAGTAAACATTCAGTATATACAACTAGGCTATATCATACAGTATACAAAATATATACTAGTATATAGAGCATGCTAGGTCTGTTGAATTTCAACTACTGATATCTACACTATTTGAACTATTTTACTTTGAACTAGTGATTGGACGATATGCTTATTTCACGATACGATTCAATATGTGATATGAGGTTCATGATCCGATACAACCACAATACAGTGTAATAAATAAAACCTGACAACAAAGTACGACTGTTCAGAATTATGTTTATTTCTGAACCACAAATCTTGCTAGCAATGGCATTGGCTTTCTAGAGTGTAAACAACAATTTAAAAATGGGCGAACCGTCTCATTTGTGATTACTACAGCAGAATAAAATGGAGCTAATATCGCGATTCACTGTTCTGCCTCACGATATGTATTGTCACATTTTTCTATTGCAATATATTGAATTTCAATATATCATCCCATTCCTACTTTGAACACAGAATATGGGAATGTCCACATACTAAACTTGACACAGTTGGCACACAAAGTCTGTCCTAGTATTTGCAGGTCATAGCTACCCGAATGGAATTGCTCCCACTCTGTCATTATCCCACTTTCAAAGTTCTAAACTCTCACAATTTCTAATGTATTGTATTTAATATGGTCTGCCTCTCCCAGGTATCACCACGGTACTCACCATGACCACCATCAACACCCACCTGAGAGAAACACTCCCCAAGATCCCCTACGTCAAGGCCATAGACATGTACCTGATGGGCTGCTTCGTCTTCGTCTTCCTGGCCCTCCTGGAGTACGCGCTGGTCAACTACATCTTCTTCGGACGGGGCCCTCAGCGCCAGAAGAAGGCAGCTGAGAAGACAGCTATGGCCAACAACGAGAAGATGAGGATGGATGCAAACAAGGTTGGAATAGCTGATCTTTATTTGTAAGCTATGGTACAATGGTATAATCTCCATGACTCATACAGTGCTTTTTCGACCTGTATCTTATTAGCATTTAGCAAAGAATTTCTCCAAACTTTAAACAGGCAATCTTTATCTTATGTATCAACTGATGTATAAAAAAAAAAACAATATCTGAAAGCAAGCAGTGGATGTAGATGAGCTCATATGCACATTTTCAAATATGCATATGATTTGTTCTGGATTCATGAAATCAGATGTTTTCTTTATTTTTCAGTGAAATATGAATTCAATTATTCATAAAACGGTCCAAGGAATAATTAAAACCAAAAAGACAAGATGAAATGTCACCACTTCAAATGGAGGGTCGGCCTAATGTTTCCTGCCTTCTGTGTGCCAAGTAGCGCCAGCCTAATAAGCTTGTACTACCCCTGTTTGAAATCCAAATGAGACGCTGCCAGCTGAAAGAGAGAGAAAGATGGTCTCTCTGCCGCTGTGGTTCTTTGTCTTAATAGAATGGCTTGCGCTCTCTTTCCCATTTTGTGTTCCCAACTGAATTGAACCAAATGCTTACTAGGAGAGATGCAAAATGGCCACCATAAAATAGCTAAGTATGGGCACAGTGACATCAATTGAATACAAAATGCTCACTAGACTGTTCAGACTGTTCAAACTGTTCTCTGCAAAACGGTTGCATTAAGCTCCTTCGACATCAAGTTAATGCAAAGGATAGATTTAAAAGTAGATAGATGTATGGACCCCTGTGTTAAGAGTGTAGTTTAGGCAAGAGCAATACAATGTAATAAGGAACTATAATAGGATGAGAGTTGGGAGTTCACATGTTCACAAGCATGTACAGAGTTATTAGTGAATGCAAAATTTAAATGATGTCCTAAAATGTACATTGTTGCCGACTTGTACCTGCCTCCCCAAACCCAACCCCAACCCCATTCCATTACCTTTCAATGGCTCAAGTAACCATGGCAATTTTGTATGCTTGCAGTGGCTGGTGGGGAATGTAGTTGGGAGAGATGATACTCTGTATGCCAGAATGAAACAAAGGGATCTTGATGGTCATGACTCGATGTGGGAACCGATCTTTGTGGATGATGCAGCGATAGGACTAGGCGATCAGAAGAATAAGGTACTGGTTTAAACCCATCTGACATGTGAAAACATAACATGATCACAATGTCAAATTAACTGGGTTAAACTGCTATTATAAACTACAATATAAACTATTATTAATTTGATTTTCCATACTTCACAGACTGAGCATGTTTACATGGACTGCAATATTCCGATATTAACCCGATTTAGACAATACTCTGAATAAGACACTGCCATGTAAACAGCATTTTCTGATTGTGTCTTCAGTCATTAATCGGACTACATACTGTAGCATGTAAACGGGAATATGAATGGAATATTCTATAAGCAACTCATGTAAACACCTTCATTGAAATATTGTCTTATTTAGAATAAGGTCAATAGTCGGATTATTGCAGTCCATGTAAACGTGGTCACTGTGGATTGCTATTGTCTTCCCCATAAAAACATAGACACTGATCAACATTTCCTAACTTTTTCTTTCTTTCTTAAGGAGATATTTTTAGGGTCTTCACCTTTATTAAACATGATTTTGGTGTTTTATTAGAGCAATGATGTTTCTGCTCCAGACAAACTACATTGTTTTCCTTTGGCAGATGGACCCACATGAAAACATCCTCCTGGGCACCCTGGACATTAAGAACGAGATGGGCGTCTCGGAGCTGGCTCTGGGTCTCAATGACCCACGAAACACCATGCTGACATACGACAGCTCCACCCTGCAGTACCGCAAAGCGGGGCTGGCCAGGCACAACTTTGGCCGGAACGCGCTGGAGCGCCACGTGACTCAAAAGAAGAGCCGACTACGGAGGCGCGCATCGCAGCTAAAGATCACCATCCCAGACTTGACTGATGTAAACTCTATTGACAAATGGTCGAGGATGATCTTCCCAACTGTCTTTTCCTTCTTCAACATTGTTTATTGGCTTTACTACATCAATTAAAAAAAAGGACTTAAATGAGGGCAAGAACAAACAACAAAATATGTTGCTCATTTACGTTTTGTATCTGGTTTGTTTCATTTTTATGTGATCTTGCAACACAAGACTGAATTACTATACTGAACATCAGTGTCAGGACTGAATCCATCTTACCTTGGAACACCGCAATTGCTGGCTAACACGTGAAAACCTTATAGGAGAGAGATTAAAATCATATATGGTGCCTGTTCCTGAGTAATTGTTTAGCATTTTACAGATTTAGTGAATTGTGTATTTTGCCATTTTTAAATGTTTGTTTGCATATATTTTTATGTTTTTATTTTGTTAAACTTACAGTATATTTAATTTGTTGCCAAAATATGAGTTAGAACTAAGTTATATTGATATATTGGTTTTAAATTACCTAATAATTTTATTGACACTTCTTAAAACAGATAAAGCAAGTTTCAGGTCAACAGGGTTTTCTATAACTCATTACTTCAAAGAAACAAAATCTATTGTTACTAGAATTTATTTCATCTTTATATTATGAAGGTCTGCATTTCACATTTTACAATATCATGTAATGTGAAATTATTCTGAAAGGGATTTCAGATCAACCTTTTTCTACTTTAATATAATGGGAACACTGTATAATTTGTTTCTAAGTATTATCTCAGTTCCATAAAACTTTTTGATAGTTTTTAAGACGACATCTGGTGATACAAACTAAGATCATTCCAAACATTCCAGGTTTCGATGCAGCTTGCATACAAGAAGCTCGTTGATGGTCGGCATATTAAATGCCAGAGCGTAGAGAAGCCTTCAGCTAATTGAAAAAAAAGGAATTTGTTTTGTTCTGTCCAGTCAAATTGTTGAAATACAGAAAAACAGAATAAAATTGAAAGAGAGTGAGATAGAAGAAAGCAAATAATATAAGTATTAATATAGTTATTGCTATTGAATTTTGCCCAAAAGGCACATATATATGGGTGTCTTTGAGAGGGATTGTATCTAAAGAAAACAGTTTCCTCATTCCTTACGCCACTGTATATGTAAATATCATACATTATATAACATTTTTTTAAATATTAATAATATACCCCACAAAATTCCCTTTTCAGCTCTCAATTCTCACAATTTTGGATGTGTATTCTTATTTACAACATTGATTAAAATAGTTAACTAATAGAAAGGTAATTAATTAGTTGTAACAATTCTTGCTTGATTTATTTAAAACAGATAACAAAGCTGAAATTCCTATCTTCGGAAGAATGCATAAAAAGCACAAAATTGGTTCAAATATCAGCTAACAAGACTGTCATCTTTTTACGCAATGTTTCTTCTTTTGGTTGCCAATACATTCCACAAATCTACTTCTCCTGCCAGATTATCATAATTATAATGTGATAACAACTTCTTGGTCATGTATTGTTTCAAGATTCAAAAATGGGTTGTTGACCCTAAAGGAAATGCCAGTAAATTAAAAATCAACTTCTCAGAGATGATTGCAGATTATTTAATAGTGATGCTCCGTCTTTGACAATACAGTAGGTAGATTTTATACAACTTTTTGCACACAAGTTCTTGAAAGCCATAGTGGCTGTACAGTAGTTGTTCTAATACCTGGTGCTTCTGAGGCCCTGTGTTCTCCCTTATGGGGGCTGTCTCAAGAGGAACATCATAAACATGACTACGGTTAGACTTTATGTTTCAATCACACCGAGATTTATCAAAGCTACACTAGATTTTTATGTAAAAAATACACCTGTCTTATCAGCCTAAATTACAAAGTGGGCTGCAACAGAGAAGAACGTCCCACCCCCTATAGATTTGTCCTTTTTGCCCAAATTAATGAATTCTGGTGTTGGATATGTTCACTTTTCTGCCTACAGAAAATGACGAATTGAAACACCAAAATCTGAACTGTCTCCTAAACAGCAGTGAGCGAGCACTCCGTCCAGAGAAAAATGAACTCTCCAACAATAGATCTTTAGTCTCTCATCCCTTTGGTATCCTTTGGTATAAAGCGATCATAGACTGGCAAACATGAGTGTTACAAGATTTCTGGGTAGTGAAGTTCACATTTTTGAAACCGTTACCTCTCGCTGCTGCTAAATCTACATAATCTGGAAACACTCCAGCTGCAATGTGTATATGAACAATATAAAGACATGGAAAGGAAGAGCAGGAAAAAGTAATACAATCACACACTTGAATAAATACAGGAGATGCATGGTGGGTTTGTGGACGCCATGTGATTAAATCTCATAAAATAAAATTAAGTCTCCCAAAATCTCATTGAAATGACAAATGTAACTGTAGCATTTGTCTCACACGCTTCCTAAGAGCCCACCTGAAACAGCAGGGATCTCTCACAGAGGAATAATTTGGCTCGGTGTCACATTCAGCTGTTTGATTGTGGAACAGTGAGTAACACTCAACCATGAATATTTTAATTGCTGTCTACTTAAAATGTAGCTACATTATCTCACACTGCATGCTCCAATTCCTTCAAACTCACAGTTTTCAATCACGCTCTATTTTCTCACTTTTAAATCAAATAAACTCTCTCATTTGATTTGTGTTTTTGATCAGTTCCATGTTTGTTTTCTCCCTCCACAACTGAAAACAAAGTATGTCACCACAACTTTACTGCAATTAGATGATTATAGAACTAGGTAATTTGTTTGAGATATATGGGACAGTAAATAGTTTAGAAAATGAAGTTTGCTTTTTGTGTCCTTCCACAAGCTCAAAAAGTATGTCTGATTGGTTTTATTATTGTTAACGATAACTTTAATAAAAGAGTTTACTTTTTTTTTTAAATAGAATTACAGTAACAGTCACAGCTGTGCTGAAAATGCAATTATCCAAACTAATTAACAGAGAATATGATTTTAAATCTATTTCCAATGCACTGCCCAGCAACTGTCACATAAGTTTACATTCAACGTTGCATACAGACATCACAGTTGTAACAGTTGTAACAAAGTCCAATTCAGTTTGACCCTTGGACTTTTACCTCACTTGCATTTCATGTTACTCACCTGAAAACTCAATATTACTTCACGTTTGAGGTGATCACTAATAACAGAAAACTGGATAATATGATTAGTGAACTGAGAAATTGATAGTGTAGGTGATTATTTTGACTTACAGTAATTTGAACTGAATTCTCTTCATCTTGTATTTCTTTCATTTAAATGTTACTTTATTCTCTGACTTAACAAATTTGTTTATATGTAGGTTTATAGAAAACACAAACTCAAAGGGAGACTGGAGTCTGGCTAACTAGATTCTACCTTCTATTAGAAAAATCTTTATTGGCATTGTAAATTTTTCTACAGACAGGGATGATGTCGGACTCACATTTGGTCCCAAAGTCCCAAAAATATGTATATATCAGATAGTCTATTATTAATCATCAATTGGAACATATTATTCCTGTAAATAAATAACTGAGATTTCTAATGAAAAGACAAAAGGACATTTTCAATGTAATTTATACTGTAATGTAAGGAGAATGCAAAGGCTGATGTGAAACAAATAATGTAAATAGCCTATTTTACAGTGTCACTTGATCACTTCGTGAAATTATTATATTTCTTTTTAATTTTGCTCTACTTAGTCAAAGCACATTTCTTTGGTTTTGCCAAAATGTAAAATGTTATCAAGAATGTAGTTGATATTATTTTGCAGCACGTGTGAGCTGTAATGTGTCAGCAAAAGTATTAACATTTCTTGTACCAATGATCAGCTAAATATATTACAATATAAGCTACTTTTTCAAAAACACACACAGACATACACACACACACACACACCACACACTAAGGGTCAAGTGAAAAAGAGACTGATGATGCGTCTCTATCAGATAGCGCTAAATTCACCCATCTCAGGTCAACACGATTCACACTAACAAACCTGTACTTTAGGAAAAGTACCTTACTCAGTCTTGGATCAAATAGTATTAAATTAGATTGTTTCAGATATTTTTGCAGCAATTGTTTGGCTTTGACTGATGAATACAAGCCAGTATCATATTTTTAAAAAAACGATGTCCGTATGCTGCTCCAGGCAAACAAAAGCAAAACTCAAACATTCAGAGTATTTTAAAAGACGTCAAAGTACTATTAGATCCAGGTCTGCCACTGACAAGTCTCATATTACCCTGTAGTGTTACTGTATGAACAGTACATTTCTTTCTAAATTTTCTGGATATTATTATATGGTATGATATGGTGTGTTTGAGTGTGCGAGTGTATACTGGATGTATACTGGCAAGAAAGGTCTGCTTCATAAAAAAAAGGCTCTACACTTTGAATATGTGTTTGTACATCACAGCGCTTTTTTTCTTTCATATATTTTTATACTTCTATACTCCTGTGTAAAAAAAAAAATATCAAAACACTGTTGTCAGGCAAAAACCTTGTAAATCCAATTTTGGTGATTTTCACGTTTATACTTGAATAGAATGATTACATTGTCGTCTACAGGTTGAGAAAATTTCATGAAACCCTTTCATAATCCCTTGTATAACTTTAAGAATACATGGTTGTTAATCAAAAAATATGGCTGTTTTTTTTCCTAATTCCTGAAAAGTTGGAAGTTTTGGAAATACAAGGTTTTCATCGGACAGCAGGGTCTTCTCTGGAGAACGACAAAGGAGGGACTGACATCCTAAAAGCCTAAATGACACAACTTGGTGACAGTGTATGTTTGCACACACTCACAGAAGAAGCCTTAGCCTCCTGCTGTCCTGGACTTCACTCCAAGCAGCATCTTATCCTCCTTTCCCTCTCGACCCCCTCCACCTCCAAATATCCTTGTACGTGCCACTCACAAGAACATTCCCAGAAAACCAGAGCTGTACCTTCTCAAAGATAAGCCCTATAACAGTCAGTGTCTGTCTTTACTACATGAAAAACCTATGGAGATAAATACATTGTCAATAAATATTGTATATAGTTCTAAATCTGTGAGTTGATGTGTTTATTTTCACAATGCCACTTTATTTACTGAGAGAGGGAAACAGAGAGAGAGAAAAAGGACATTATTCTGTAGGGGGGATGGGAAAGACACCAAGCATGTTTGGAGCGGTTTATTCAAACAATTATTATGCTAAAGCATTTACTCATAAGTTTGGTTCATTTGGGCATGGTAAGAACATTTCCATTCACAATTGCTTGTGCACCAAATAACCACCAAGAAGAAGATGATTTGCTAAAGCCTTTCATGGGTGCAAAAACTTTAAGGATGACCCTTAAACTTTAACCAATGACATAACTCCTGATTGGTCAAGAACATTGTCTTGCACCTATCACAAGTCTTAGTGCTGACTTTGAATATTGCAAAGGTTTTTCGTACCCACTAAGAAAGACTCTTGACACAGTCAGTGACAAATTTGAAATCTACAAAATGCATTTTTGTAGGTTGGTGCAATATGGTATATTTGAAAAAAAAAAAAAAGGTGCTGTGATATTGAGGTACTTACATAACTTAATATGAATTGGTAAATAATTGGTAAACAAATTTCAGCTACATGCTCATGTTGTTTTGACAGCTCATTGGGAATTAGCACTATTTTCTGTAGCTTAATAGTCATGGGTTTTAACTTGCTGTTTTAGACCTATAACATGGTTGGGTAGACATATATCACAACTATAGCTTGCACCCATATGCATGAAAGGCAACTACATTCATATTTTAAGAAAGCTTGTGTACAGGTGATGTATAACATTCTTACTCCCAAAGATATAATATGACTCTACAACTCCAAGTAGTATGTTGGTTGTTTTGAATTGAATAAAGTATTATATAGCTGCAGGGTTACTTTTAGACTGACTGGCAGTGAGTGGCTTCATTTTTCAATGTCGCCCTGAAACACCACTCCTCATGCATTTGCATTTTCAATTCCAAGGCTTTACATCACAGAGATCACCATTAAACATTAAAATGTTGAGGCAAATGATGCTTATCCAGAGTTAAGAGATACTACTAATACTTAAGTATTTTAATACCACCACATTTCTACTAGTCAAAGCATGAAAGCTGTGTGTATATTACTCAAGGGAAAGATGAACTCATGGGGCCTATTTTATAACACTCATCTTAAATTGTGAATAATTCAAACTCATGAGAGTACTAGCAAAAGTATCTATGATATGAATTGGCGAAAAAGCTGGCAAGTGGAATGCAAAGGACCAGGGTGCTTTGTGACCTTCACAAATCAAACTTCAGCGAAGAAGAGAAAGAGAAAAGGTACATCTGAGTTTAGAATCATGAGACGTTCTATGAAATTCAAACACGGTTCACAAATGAATGTATGATGCAAAAAAAGGGGGTATTAAACTGGTAATATATGAGACCCTCAGGTTTTTTTGGCCACATCTTTGGTAATAAACGTTCACTGCTGTGGTGTTTTTGCACGGCACTTGCTAGAGATCCGACAGTCTCATAAAGTTTCTTGAAATTAGCATGAACTCTGAAACGCAGATTACGTGTTGTGAGCACGAATAATTCATCCACCTCAAAAGGAATTATGTGTGACATTTTCACCTGTTCGTCATGTGAGAAGGTTAGTTACCAGCAAATAAAACAATGTCAAATTACAGCCTGTTTCTAGTTGTGTCTCCCTCACGTAGTCCTGTTATGGTGGGGAAATGTATATCTGTCATTTTTTGTGCAGGGAGCACATTACTTGTTTTTTAAGACATGCTCATTTCCAGAAATCTCAGGAGACTGGGCTGCAGACATCACTTGTCAATCAAACATTGTGGCCAGTGCTGTGAGGTCTTTTTCCTTGGATTTTCTGCTGATGATGTCTAAGTTCTTTTCTTTGTTCAGCTTCGGTGGCTATCGCTGCTCATGCTATCTACCAACCCGGTCTCACAGCAGTTCGTGAAATAGTCACGTAATTTAATATATCAATTCGTGTTCATGGACACGTGTTTTCGTGACACTCGGCGCGACTTTCATTCGACTTGTATTTCAATTGGAAGTATCTTTCGTGCCTTCACCACATTTTTTTTTCTGTCAGTTGGGACTCGGGAGCACCCATGATCCTCAGCGACCGTTACTATGGTGAAGACGCCAGCTAAAGCCGTAACATAACCTATGATATCTTTAACATTTCTCAACACAAAAACACGAATGTGTCCTTGATTACTCAACAATACAGTTTATTGGTTTATTTCAGATATTTTAGCCAAAACAAGAGTCGAACACACACACACACACACACGTTGGATGACGTGGCTCACGGAAGGGCTGTTGTGGGTGGACTTGGCGTGTTCAACTCCTGTTTTGGCTAAAATATCTGAAATAAACCAACATCTTTACTTTTTCTTAACATAGATCATCTAGATGCAGTCTAATAACTAGTTTGGCTGTACTAGATATTTGATATATTCAGTAGATATATCTTTTATATCTTTTTTTCATAGTAACGGTCGCTGAGGATCATGGGTAGGCTAATGTAGCCTTCCGCTATCGTCCAAAACTGACGAAAAAACTTGATTTCTCAGGATCGAAGGTGAAATAATTAAAACAGATGGCCATAATATTAATCTATCGTATTGTTGAGTTATCAAGGACACTTTCGTGTTTTTGTGTTGAGAAATGTTAAAGATATCATAGGTTATGTTACGGCTTTAGCTGGCGTCTTCACCATAGTAACGGTCGCTGAGGATCATGGGTGCTCCCGAGTCCCGACTGACCAAAAAAAATGTGGTGTAGACACAAAAGATACTTCCAATTGAAATACATTAGTTTGAAAGTCGTGCTGAGTGTCACCAAAAAAATGGAAAAATCGTGTCCATGAACACGAATCAATAGATTAAATTACGTGACTATTTCACAAACTGCCGTGAGACCGGGTTGTATCTACCCAGACCTTGGTGCATCTATCACTGGACTGGATGCATAGCAACAGTGCCTTTACAGTGAAGTAAGCCATACCCTGTCCTTAGTGAGACAGTCAAAGCAACATAGCAGAAACACCATGTGCTGTTTTTCAATCAGCTGAGCTATGTGAGCAGTGTTCGAGTTATGCACAGTATGAATTACTCCCATCTCTCTGAAAACATTTCATGAATCACAAGCAGCACATGCGACCCTATCACACTGTCTTTGATCTTTCTTTGACAAATAAAACATTCTCAATTAGAACCTTTTAATATTAAGACATTTGTGTTGGTGGATTTAGTCATTCATATCTGAATATGACCTTGTTCAGAGTGCATTTCCAAGAGAGTCTATCTTTTTCTTTTTTTTCAGATTGCTTGTTAGACCAAACCCAGAGAACCCAACTCTCCCATGAGGACGCCAAACTCCTGCATTCCTACCGAGAAGAATCCTTGGTAACACAAGGCATGGCTTCACACACATGGCTTTACATATAGAGACAGAAAAAACCTCAAACCCCCTTTTTCTACATCTAATGACGACAGTGAGAATTCACAGTGTGCGAGTCGGAATGGAAAAAGGTTGTAGCTGACTAGTTTATGTATTTTTCAGAGCGCACTTAAAGGTGCATTGGGTTGGAAGCCAAATGAGAGGTTGTAGTATTTTGTTAGAATGTGTCGTAACCTAGGGACAACCTCAGGCTGTACATGTAAGTTATGACCATCCAAAAGAAGAAAAAAAATCATCTTTCCAGGATCACGTTGTTTTTTAAAGGCTTCTTTTTAATTGATTATTCAATACATGTGTGTTACTTGAAACCATATACAGCACTGACCAGAGAGGCAATGTAAAAGCACTCCCCTAAGGAAAAATTGCATAGTTAAAAGGAGCACATTTATGTACATTTCAGTAGATTCCAGTGCATTAAGACATCAACGCTGCTAAAAAAAAAAAAACGAAATTGCATTTTTCTCATTGGTGGTTGTAAAATACCTCTACTCAAGTAGGCTATTCAGCCTCATGACACCAGGCAATTATCAATAATAGCAGTTGTCACTTTCTGTATAGTGCAGCAAAAATGACTTCACTGTCGCTCTGAATGAAACGTGTGCTACAAAGGTCAAAGGGGCAATGTTGTTTTGAACGAAACCTATGTAGTGATTTCCGGTGTGAACGAGGGTTCTTGTCAGAGGATCCTGGAGCTTTTAACTCAACAAAGTGTTATGAACACAGGTGGGACCCAAACGCAGGACACGGACAGGGTGGTGTGGCTAAGGAAAAGGTTTATTGTAAGGGAGGAGCGGGGCTTGGCGTGAACGTGGGAAACGTGGCAGGCAGGGGGAGCTTGGAGGCTAGGAGGTTGCTGGCAGGCAGGCAGGGAGACAAGCAGGAAGACAGGCAGGCGGGTGGGTGATGGTCCTGGGATAAGAGAGGCTGCTTAGTCACAGGAAACACGAAGAGACAAAGTCACTGGGATTTCTGACTAGATTGGCCTTGAAGCGTAACTACCACTGTGGTTGAAACAACAATCTGGCGAAGAATGGTTGAAGAGCTGGGGTAGATGTACTGCAGGCAGATGAGCTGATGAGAGGCAGGTGAGCAGACTGGGAGAGGTGATGAGCCGATTGCAGACAGGTGTGCAGGATGAGCAGAGCCAGGAGCCAGGAGAACGAGGAAGGGAGACCACACCCACGCCAATACACACACAAACAAAACATAGACAGAGAGAGAGACAGACAGGGGAGTACTGGGAACACAGGGAAGGGGAAACACTTCTGGGGGTATGGCCACGGCTCTAACACAGAGAAGCTGGCAGTTTGGTTCATTAAATGTGTGAAGAAGGCAATAATAGCTGCCTATTCAATTATGGAGGTGTGAAAGACCGAACAGACATTTTTTTTCCAACTGCAATCCGTTCAAAGCTGCCCCCTCTCCCGTTCTTGCATGTCCTAACTTAATACTGAATTTTCCAACTCCATTTAAAACATTGCGTCTGAAACACAAACCAAATTTCACACCCTAAAATATCTAGACATGTAAGAATTTTTGCATTCTAGATGGCATACATGTTATTTTACTGGCTGCTGGGAAATGGCCCTCTGCACACAGAAAGATAAAGGTGTGAACTGGAAACGAAAATGGTGCCATAGAAGAACCATTTCTGGTTCCACAAAGAACCTTTCAGACCAAAAAAAAAGAACCATTTCTGTTCTTCTTTGCTTAGACACCTGCATTGTGTTTTTGTTTATCTGCCCTTGTATAGCCTCATTTGCAATTGCGCAATATATACTATGGGGGTTTGTTTATTTTCCACATTTATGCCATCACCCCCCATCCAATAACTAAGAAAGAATCATAAATGGTTCTTTGGGATATTAAAATGTTCTTAAAACGTTCTTTGTGAAACCAGAAATGCTTCTTCTATGGCATCACTCCGAAACACCATTTTCGGTTCCAGTTTCCGGTTCGGTTCCAGGATTGAGACGTGGGAAGGTGGAGTGCTGGGCATCAAGTAAAGCTCTACTGCTTGAGGAACAGTTATTCAGTCCCACTTGCAGGCAGAGGTAGAGGAAAGTGTCTTCTGTGGTAAATGTGGGGCTTTTCAAGTTAGGAGTGAGGAAAACAATGGTCGACCAATACAGGTTGAAACGCTGCTGCTGCAAATAAACACCAAGGGAGCATCATTCCAATGTGCCGTGTTCTTTCTTTTTTATGGATTCATGATCCAATACCAAGCACCTGGCCTACTTTTTGGATGTGAATTATGCAATGTCTTTCTGCTGCAAGTTTTGGCTGAGGAAAATGTCATTTGAATGCGAGGTGTGATGGAAATCATACAGAATGGGTCCATTTAGTTTTAATACATGCAGTACATTTATCATCCCAAAACTTCAATAGCTATACTTTTATGATCTAAGAAATATTCTAACCAAATGATAAACCTGCCCAAGCATAAATCCAGCCTCATTTATAAAACCTTTCAGAAAAAAACAACACAAAACCAGCTTAAAACTTTTTACCATTTCACTGTTTGATGAAGGCATCACCTTTGAGTGTGTGCATTCATTATAGCAATTTTCACACTGAGTTCTGAGTCATCTATAATGCCTTTTCAATTTTACCATGCCGAACAGTTTTCATAGAATGCCACATGATCTCTAGATAATTCACAGTGGCAAACATAAATTTGTGGTTTTGAGGTAATTTTATGTCTGGCTTAATACTCAACCTGTGAAAACTGAACTGAATATCTGAAGTTATATTGCCAATGAAAACCAATAACTGAGCCTGCATAGCTGAATGGGTAGACTATGGCATTATCACTGCTGAAATAAAACTGGCCCATGCTAAAACTGTTCTGTAAGATGCTTTGGATAAAAATATCCACCAAATGCCATATGTAAAGAAACTTATTCATTATTTGGGTTGATTTTTCCTTGAAGGTAGGAGCTCTTTCTGACATGAGTGATACCCTATGGAGTTTATATGGAAGAAATGACATGTAATCTCTGCTCTCCCTTCGCTTTCTTCCAGGCTTCCATGCATGCAGACAGGAGATCAAGGGACTTCTCCAGCCTCTGAATTTCCCCTCCTAGTCATGTGGAGGAGATCAAAGATTCCCAGTATAGCATATTCCTGGGTGTGTTACCTGATGACACACACAGTAAACTGGCATTGATTTGTGCCCAGCAAGTGCCATATGTGAGCAGTTGTAGTATTGTGGTGAGAGAAGCAGACCAGAATGCCCCTCGTTAAATTCCTGCCACTGACAATCCTGAAAGAAGAAATGGACATCAATGAGAAAATGTGGTTTCTGGAAGACAACTGGTATCACTGACTCCTGATATGAAGCAACACCTCATGACTGCACCCTTTGAAATATCTTACAAAACCTAGCTTGTCAAGAAATAATGCCAAGATGAATTAGATGCTACAAAACAACAACCATTAACGCCCTTGGTCAAGGTGCTTAAAGGTCCAGGAGATCCAGTGGCTGATGCTGTGCCACATCCAACTTATAATGGTTGGAAAATGCATACATAGCAGACTGTAAGCCAGCTAAATCAAAACATTCCATGGAAGCAAAGATCCTTTCAATTCAAAATTCCCCCCCCCCCCATCAGCGCAGTGTGTTATTGAGATTTGAAACCGAGCCACGTCGCTTTAGAAATGGAGCTCTGGTGGCTCTGGATAGGAGAGGGACATGAGTCATGACACAGCTTTGTGGGCCGGTCTGGCATTACTACAAAGACATAAGAGCGTCTGTGATGCAAACACTCCTTTTCATCTGTCACCCACAACACTCCTTTTTAGCCCTCACCCACAGCCTGTGTGTGTGTGTGTGTGCATACTATCCATATCATTTTGTTCCTAGATTATCCAGTGTTTCAGATTACACTGACAAAAGTGAAACAGCGTTTGCTCAGCCAAGATAACATACCAGCATTATTGCTAAGGAGTGACTCACCGATGAAGAGGACTGGAGGCATGACCTCATGGAAAACAGCATCCGGAGCCATAGAAGAAGGTGAGCCATCGGAAGTATGTGCCTGTGCATGTGTGTGTCTGTGTGTGTGTGTGCCAATGGGAAAGCATGCAAGTTTCCATACTGTATATGACTTGTGTGAATCATGTGTTTGACACCAGAAGGCTAGTTCTAGCAACATTTCCATTGTAGCATGACTGATCGATCAGTTTTGTACCTTCCCTGCAGTAACCTCAGCCAAATGTAGCTTCCAAGCACTCCAACATGGATACACCAGGACATCAGCAACATAAGCAGTGGGTTAGAGTCTGGTGGCCTTATCAGTGATGGCAGATAAGCCTCCAGTGACTAATCGTTTACCATACAATTAACATGGTGGTTAAAGCCTCATTCTCAGAGGAAACATCCTCTGTTGTCTTTACTTTGAATCCTATCAGGACATTTTCTTCTGTGCTTCACTGCTATGTTTACTACAAGTCTGTCTTTATGCCGCATGGAAATACAAAGTTAAAGTAATCTGTTCCAATTTACAGTTTGTGACAGCAGAGAAAAACATAGAAGTTTGTCATGTAAGTTGTCATGATTAACATCATGGCAGGCTAACAAAAATATATGGTTGAATGGGAATCCATGGGTGGAGGACAAGTGTATACTCTCAAAGGTGTAGCATCATTCAAATCATTGCCACATTAAAGTTGACACATTGGTATAATTACTTTAAAAAAAAACACACACACAACCATCACAGAGAAGATTGGCAGTCGCTACCGGCTTCTGGACTACATTTCACATTGTGTGGCACATGAATGGATTTTGTGAGAAATCTGCTGGATTGCTTTACGGAAAAAAAGGGATATTGGTTTACAGCACAAAACAGGAAGAGGATGCTGTTCGTCCAGCGCAAATAGCTAAATCTTTCAGGGTTTCTCGCAATGGTAGATGGTGGAATAGGTGAAAGGCCCATATCTTCTTAAGAGAAAACCTTTGACCAAAGAAGCAAAGATTCTCTTTGTGACAGGAACAAACAGGGTTTAAGTTAGAGTTTGGGTAAATGGGGTCTTAATTTTGAAAAACATTAGCACTAACAATACAACTGGCGTGAGATAGAGGCTACCAATCATCTTGAATATGGTCTCTTGTTCACGGTAATTCTACCTAGGTAATTTGCCAATGTTACATGTAGCACCTTTGACCCTTCCTCTTCAAGTGTATGTATTGTCACTGTGATGACAAAAGGTCCACACCAAAGGACAAAGGACACCACAGTTGGGAGCAGTAACTACATGTTACTGGCTGACTTGACAAGGCCAATTATGACACAGACAAACACGAGTCTGGACAGAGTGCTACAAAAATAAAACTGACTATCCATTCACTTTGGCTGGAAGGCAGTGAGCTATTTTGCTGTCAGCGATACAGAAAGAGCAAGTAGGGTGCCAGATCAAAGCTCTGCATGATGCCACCTGTTGACACCCACTGCGTCACCACAGGTCACAGAGTAGCCTAAA